>NC_038244.2:31472208-31687228 GCF_000004515.6 Glycine max
GCATTTGCCATCTATCAACGTTTTGATGTCTTCTACTGGATTTGACTCCTCATCCAAGGATATTGATGTCTCTTCTCCTTCTTTGATGTCTCCCCATTCGGTGTTGTTGGACGCTTAGGTACCACCCGAGGTTGATATGGTGGATCTTATGTCAGAGGATGAGGGAGAGAATCTGAAAGAGGATATGTCCTACGAGGAGGAAGCGTCTATGATGAGGAGGACCCCATTATAGAGCCAGAGATCATGGAGGAGAATTCCTCCTAGGATTCACCTGAGGAGTCCTACTAGGAGGCCTTTCCCCATTTGACTTTGACTGATTCCTTTTGTGGATACAACTGAATTTGGGCTTGGGTATAGATGACTGCTTTGAGTTTTTAGGTTTTATCCTTATATGTATTTTGGAGATGGGTAGAGATAGGCTCACACCTTTTGTAATTATCAGTCATTACTATTTACATTATTATTTTGGGTTGTATTTGTTGCTTCCTGATTCATTTGAGACATACATATTTGGTTAACTCTTCTGGCATATGATACTTAATTATTATATTTGTGACCATGGAGGTTCACCTGCTTATTTTCATTTATTCCTTCTCTAGGCATGTATGATTTATCACTACTAAAAAACATACATTTAACATCGCTGCATTAACATCAGTTTTTGGAAAAACCGATGTTAACAGAAGGGCGGTGGCATACTTGTAATTAAGATTAGTTAATTAACATCGGTTTTTTAAAAAACCGATGTTAACATATAACTGTTAACATCAGTTTTTTTAAAAACCGATGTTAACACAAATGCAGTGGCATACTTTGTAATAAACACCAATTTATTAACATTAGTTTTTAAAAAACCGATGTTAACATGATGTAGTTAACATCGGTTTTATAAAACTGATGTTAACGAGATATGGTTAACATCGGTTTTTTCATAAAACCGATGTTAATAATTATATGTTAACATCGGTTTTGTTAGAAAAACTGATGTTTTATTTTGAGTTAAATTAAAAACACAACCCCTGGTTTTCTCCCCGCGCTCGTCGAAATCTCTTTCTCCTCTCGTGAGTTTGTCTTCCCTACGCTCTCTTCGAAAACCTGAACCACTAAAGTTTGCCATCATCGTCATTGGTGTCCGCCAGCCCACCATGGTGTCCGCCATCTTCGTCATTGGTGTCCGCCAGCTGACCGTGGTGTCCGCCATCATCGTCATTGTTCGTGGCACAATGCAACCCTAAGGTAAATAATAAGTTTTGTATGTTGAATAATGTATCTTGAGTGGTATTAATAGTTCAAGTGTGTTCGTCATTTAGTTGTTTGATAGGTTTTAGACGCAGTCTTAGCTCCTGGGGTGGGTTCGTGAGTTCATTGTTCCATTGGAAACTTGTGATATTCTATAAGTTTTGAATCATTTTCTCTATGTTGTGTAATGTTTATCTCTCTTAAACCTTTGTGGATACGTACATATTTATGTTTGAGAAAGTTATTTTGGATGCTATCAAGGTTGCCATTGTGCTTGCATTGGGGAAGGAGTTGAAAGAAGCTGATAGAGCTTCTTGCTCCAAGTTCCTTCACCTTTAATAACAACTTAACACTTAGGTTGTTTGGCTCCAAATTACTATTAGAAGTAACAGTAAATGGGTGCCATTGCAACTTGGATATGGTTGGTATATTTATGAACATAACACTTGTGTGGTTATAAGTTAATCCTGCAAGAAAACATATCACATTACCTCTTAAAAGTGTCAATAAAATAGTCATTTCTCAAGAAGTGAGCAGGCATATATTGTCTATTCATGGCTCTTAAGATTTCATAGTCAATCAACCGAGCAGAGGTATCACATATGACATTAAGATTTTTGAATGAAGGATTCATTTATAAGTTTTTAGGCTTCTAATTATCTATTCATGACTCTTAAGGGACATTCAAACTCAGAGGTCTTGTGGTGAAGATTATGTTGTTATAGTAAGAAAATATCATTTGGCACAACCTTTATATTTCCTGCCACTGCCTTTGCTGTATTGTTTGTGCTAAATGCTCCAATTTAACCTAGAGGTCTTCTGGAGCTGAGCCATTTTAAACAATGTTTGCGCCTCTTTTGTTATGGTTTGGCATCTCATTTCCACTTCTGTTTGTTGGTGGTTTTGTTGGGTTTGATAAGAAGGCAGCAATTGAGGATCCTGTGAAGACAAAGAAGATACTATAGTGCTCATTGGTTTTGTTGGGTTTGATAAGAAGCCAGCCTCTTTTTTTGTATCAGGTGATGATCATTTCTCCAATATCAATGATGTATATATTTTAATTTGTGTATACTAGAGACGGTGTGTGTGAGTGTTGATGGATTTTTATTTGTTAAGCGTGTTGGATATATCTCTACATTTGAGATTCTATTTTATATCTTACTTCTATAAAATAGTTGTGGATGTGAAATGATCTTAATCCATTGGTACCAAAATCACACTCAAAACAAAGATTTGTGAGTAGCCATTAATTAATGTCAATGGCAGCTTAGATTCTATTTTACAAACATTTTTATTTTTGAGATTCCATTTTACGAAGATTTTTATTTTTGCTAGTTTGGATGCTTGACTAGCCATTAATTAATGTCATTGGCAGGCTAGATTTGTGAATTTGAAAAAATGTACAATGCTAGCAACTGGATAAGTTAGAGATTGAGCTAGCCCAGCAAGCAAACCTTGAGAGATTCAGCTAACATTTGGTCTCTGGATAAACTACATGAATTTCAAATTTGTAGAAAATAATTTTTGTTCAGATTACTTGTGGTTTGCTTGGTCTGGTTGTTTATATGCATGGTGTGGTTAGTTTAATTATATTGTGTTTAAAATATTACTAGAAGAAGATAAAAACAAAAGTGTGAAGTAAATTTGAATATACTACTACGTGAAACGTCCAGAATGAAACTTTTTGTTGTGTATGGACCACATTTGGCTTAGTAGAAAAGTTTTTGTTTTGGTTTTAGCCAAGAGAGAGAGAGAGAGAGAGAGAGAGAGAGAGACTTTGGTAATCCTTTCCGTCAACGGCATAGAAGGGTTTTAAATTAATTAGTACTACTATTAGAGAGAGAGAGAGAGAGAGAGAGAGATAACTTTCCTATTTTTTTGTTGAATACTTTTCTATTTTTATGTTTTTGGTTCAAATTGAATTTCTATTCTAATATGCCATATTTTGTGCTAACTTACTTTTAGGGATTGAAGGTGGAGACTTTGGTTCGTATTCGCCCTAAGTTAGTTGCCAAACTCGGACTACAAAGGCAATAAGAGGTACATACTTGTTTTTCCCATTATTTCAGCCTTTTATACATGAATGGTATAACTTATTTTTTAAAATGTATTTGTTATGTGTGTGTGTATGTGCTACTGTGAAGTAGTTATTCCTAGGGATATGATTTTCCTTCATTGCTATGTGTTGGTCACATGATGCATCTTGGTTTAAATGAGCATTATAACCTTAATCTGTGATGAATTTAACTGCTTGTAAATTATAATGTCAGTGTACATAGGAACTAAGTAGATAAACTAAGCTTTTTTTACTTAAATTTTGTTTTATTTTACTTTTTATTTCTGAAACTTTTCATGGATAGCACGGGGCACAACTATTTATTTTTCTTGTTTATTTAGGCACATCGTTTTCAATATTATGGGAATAATTATCGTGTCAAAGCCTTAAAATATTTTAATCCAAATTGTGATCTGCAGCTACACCTCTTGAGGATTCTGCCATCCAATAATTCATTTAACAAATTATGTGTGGTGAATGAAATAATAAAATGCAAACTTTGATTAGAACATTAGTGAATACAAAAAAGTTAATTCATTCCCTAATTACCAGAATTAAGCTCACTATCATAGATGCTGGGATCAAAATTGGTGACAACCTCCTTGCCATTGATTTGATAGAAAGAAGTAAAAAACTTTAAGCAATATGGATTTGAGTTATTTAAAATAAATAGGTGTCTTTTACTCTCTGTCACTGTGTTGAGTTGTGTTATATGTTGTGTGCTCTCTCTCTATCTCTCTTTTTCTCTCTTATCCTATTGTTTTTGTATTGATTGCTTTGGTGGGTCTATTTATTTTTTCTTTGGAACCAAATGGGGTTTTAATAATTTCTCAAATTGGCTTCTGCTTCATTCACTTGTTTGTTCTCACCACCAAGCATTTTTCTTCTTTTTTTTCCCTATTCCTTTCACAACACGGTACTACTCTTAATTTATTTTGTCCTATTATGTCATCTTCTGGTTTGTATTGAACCTCGTCTCTCAATTGTCCGGTGTTCACTGCTGATTTTGTGAAACCTTTCCTTATATTGTCTCTTCTTCTAAATAATAAAGCCAACTCCTTATGTTGTTTTGGTTTGTCTAAGAAATGATGGCACTATTGTGTTGTGCTCGGGAAAATGAAACCATACCAGGTTGTGGGGCTGGAAAATTAAAAAAAAAAAAAAAAACATGTGTAGGATAGAAATTTACCTTTTATTTGGTCTATTTTTTTATTGTCAAAGCAAATAAGTTAATCAAGATTAATAAGCTGGTAAATTAAATGTGACTGAAGTTAAAAAAAATAACACTAGTGCATCTAATCAAAGCATTCTTTACATTACATACCAAAAACAAAGGAGTGAAGGCTGCCATTAACCATGTATTCATATACTAGTATTTTTTTCTTGTCCTCTAATGCAACAGCCAATAAGCTTTACAAGATTTTGATGTTGAAGCTTCGCAATTACTTTAACTTCTGTCATAAACTCAGTTATTCCTTGTCCAGAACATTTGCTGTGATGTACTTGTAGATCAAGGCTTGGTGTTCAAGCTCCATCCACTGTGATGGAGTGAATGGCCCTCTCACACTAGCCAAAGCCCCATGCATGCTTATGCTTCCTGAATTGTAACCTTTGCATACTCACATGTACCACAAGACAAGGTCAAAAAAACATGCAACTCAAGCACAAAGGCCTAAACCAGCTTCATAACAAAATTGACAATTTTAAAAAAACAACAAAATACATGAAAATTTAAAATAGAAAAGAAAGTCACTCCTTAGTCTAAAAGAAACAAAACAGCAAAAAGAGGGGAGCAGAAGGTTCAATCAATGGTTTGGAACGTTTAATGATTTTTTCCTAGTCAACTTTGATATGAAAAGTGAAACAAAGATTTCAGAGAAAGAGACTGTACTACAACGAATCAAATTTTTGGAACTTTTTTTCTTATCCCTTGCTCCTATAAGTTATAGCTCTTCATATATTTTCCTCCTTTGGTACACTCTAGTTTACTGTGCAATTTTTTTTTACCAAAATTCATCTTCCTAAAACGGAAAGTAGAAGAAGATTTAATTTTACATCTTAGGAAGAACAATTTTTTTGTTTTAACTTTCTGGTGACATGACTCAAACAGAGACCACTCATGTATTTTTTTTCCATGATAAGACCTTCCACCGGTACTGTAGAGTGTAGAATCAGACAATAACAACCCACATAATATTTTGGCTCCCCACAACGGATACCATTTTCAAATCCAAATCCAAAAACACCCATTTAAAAAAAAGTACTTAATTAATTGGTAATTAATAAATATTCCCCAAAGATAAAAAAAATTATGTATATACCTGTATTTTTGCTGTAACTAGACAATTGATGATAAGAAAAAGGCAATGTGGCATTTGAGAAAGCCTTGTCTACCAATAAAGTCTCTGACTTTGGAGAAGAGAAGTTCAACATTTGTGATTGGTGATGACCATCAGAGAAAAGAGTTGCATTATTAGATCTCAACAAAGAGTTGTTTCTTTGCTGAAAGAGCATTGCTTTGGAGGCTGAAGGCATGTCATGATCAGTTTTAGCAACTTTGGAAATTCTCCACTCATCATCTTCACTAGCTATGGCAGATCTCTCTTGCTTGAGCAAACCAGATCCGTACCACTTGTGCTTTGTCTCAGGATCTGAAGCAAGAGAAGAACCAAACACACAACCACTTTCTGAACCCACCACCCCCTCCAAACCCACCACCCCAAGATCCATAAAAAAAGAGAGAGACAACAACAACAAAAAAAAACACAGTAAAAACTAGACACAGTAAAAACTAGACAATTCTTCTTTTCAATTTGCTGACTGCGTCATTGTGCGAAGAATCCTAGTGCATGGAATCTAGACGGTTATCGAGAACTAATTTGACTCACAGAACACAAACACATACGCATACTTCAGTGTTAATTCAAAAATTAAAGGACGAAACTAGGTGCAGGAAAAGCAATTGATGAGAGTTGCATGAGGTTCTTAAACTTGAGAATATGTTGTTATGCTGTTTCACAATTGGAGCAATTGATGTGACAGTTCTTGTATAAGAATTGTTGCTTATATAAGCAACCGTTCTTAACAGTTTTCAAGAATTGTGAGACAATTATTAGACCCTTTTTAAGTTTTGAGGATTGTAATTTGTACCATTATAGAGAAAACTTGTTGAAGTTCTTAAATCCCATGAGTCATTATAGGTCCCATCAAAAGTGAGTTTAGCAACTCCACCATAGTTGCCCCATTGGAGATGCTCTAAATGTTTCTTATATTATCTATAATCAATATTAGAGTTTCACTTTCACCATCATAACTAGCAACAACCTTTACTGTAAACTTTTATTGCATGGGCTACCAAAGTGAAACTTTAATTTTGATTGCAAAACAATACCAGGGGTACTGAAACTAAGTTTTCTCTTGCCTATGTAAGTGTTTTCTCATGCTAATGATTACCTCCACAATAGACATGTGTACAGTTTTTGCCATCTGATTGCAGCTAGTTCTGCTAAGACTCTCTACCCTCCCATGCAGATGTGAGATACCATGTGATGTGCAACAAGAATTATTGAATGCGGATACAATTAGTTACTCTATGCTTTTAAAAGGATTCAACTTTTACAATATGTTTTTGTGCAGCTGTTGAAGAGTTGGTAACAGGTTGCCGTGTGGGGACAACAACAAAGGACAAGCTTAGGAGGGTCATAAAATGGGTGCAGCAGTCTCGGTCAACCATTTGCAACATTAAGTTGCAGTCCAATCAAGTATTCTCTTTGCCCTGTAATTGTTGCCCCTATTATACATTTCCGACAAGGATGTAAGGATACCTCATGAAACCATAGAAGTATCATTAGAACACTACATCTTAATATCCTATGGCTTTGGTTACGTTATTAGGCTGAGGGCATCGTTTGTTGCATTTATCACATAAAGTTTAGGATAAGAAATTAGGACTTCTGTTGTTCGAAGATTAAGTCACATAACAAATAGAATTGGCGTATTCAAAAGAGAAAAAAATAAGTACAAAATCCAAATCTGTGCACTTGTCTGTCCAATTCATGTCCTGTATTTGATGAGTGTGCTATGTGCTATGTTAGACGAGTGTATCATTTATCCATCAATCATCCAATTGACTCATGTATAAATCCAACAAATCCATCCCTTTAACAAAACAATAATCAATGGACTGGATCACCATTTGTTTGGGTGGATATTGAACCATGTAACATATTTTTGTAATTCATTGGGTCAAATAGTTCAAAGTTCATTGTTTCAGCATAGGTCTTTGAGGGATAAGTTTTGGACTCTGGTGTTTGAGTATAAGACTGTATAAATATTGAATTTTATTTATAATTTTTTTGAAAAAGTAAAATATAAGATACTTTAAATACATGAATTGAATATTCATCCCTAAAAAAAGGTTTATGGATGAGTTGGATGATTTTTTATTGTGCCATGAATGGATTGAATTTTTCTAATACATTTTTAACAGATCATAAATGATTAATGCTTTAGTGTGTATGTGTTTTTATGTTTAAAACCTTGTTGAATGTCAATCCAACATTTTGTTTCTTTCACATTCAATTACATTGGGAAGGTGGGACAATGAAAATGCAACAGTCTTACTTTCAATTCAAAATTTATCCATCCATTTGATACCTCTAGTTGTGTCAATTGTCCTGAGGCAAGTAAGATATTAAAAGCTAGCAAATCCTTTTGTTTTATTATATAGCATGTCACTAATATTACGAGTCATGGCATGACATCTATACATTGTTCATAGTTTGCATTAGAATTCCTTTTTCATTTTTCTTTTCTCTAGTCTTCATATTACTAAGTAGGTATAAATTCTTGTCAAAATGCTTACTTATTATGTCTTTGCAGCAGCTGAATTTGCAGAACTGAACTAAAGCTTCCTTCAGCATATTGTCCAACACCTTGTAAGTTCTACAACCGAGCTCAGTTCAGTTTGAATAACTTAACTGATTGCCCTTGGATTTGATTGTAACAGAATTACAAGATAGCATATAGGATAATCTTCTAGAGCCAATATCCTCTTGCCACGTAATCATTGTCTTGGCTGGACTTCCTTGACGTAATCTTGCAGATACTGAGGTATGTTTGCTACACTTTTTGGTCTGTGATTCATATGTATGCTTTGTATGGTTTGCTCGGCTGATGATTTTGAAATCTCTTAGCCACAAATAAAGTTGTATGGTGGCAATAGTTGCCCAACTGCATATAGTCATGGCAATTAAAATCCCTTAGTGTCACATATCATATGAAAATTTATAAAGCTATAGTAGTGAATATTGACTAACTCAAAGGAAGAATAACCAAATACGGCTATGAATATGAGTGTGATTGATTACTTCTCAGTTCTCGATGAAGGCAATCATATTTATAAACCATATTGCCAACCTTTATAAAATTTATCCCTTGTTTTATATTTAATTAATCTCTGGTTAAGTTGACACACACACCCTCATGAGACACACACACACCGACACCCTCATGAAAAACACACACACACACCCTGACCTAACACAAAGACACACACACACACACACCCTCATCACACAGACACACACACACGCTAATGATACACACGCACTACTCATCACACACACACCCTCATGACACACACAGACACTCATCATACACAGACACGCTGATGATACACACACATACACTCATGACACACACACCCTCATGACACACACAGACACTCATCATACACACACACACGCTGATGATACACACACACACACACCCTCATGACACACACACACACCCTCATCACAAATAGACACACCCTCCTGATACACACACACACACCCTCATCACAGATAGGCACACCTCCTGATACACATACACACACCCTCATCACACACACAGACACCCTCATCTAAAAATTGAAAGGCAGGGTTTACTCACCTTTGTTGGCACATGAGGTCCACTCAAGAGGTCAGGTCTACTGGTTTCGTAAGTAGTGGGTTGGTTGGTGTACGAAGAACCTAATCCTTCTTGGTTGTCACATACCCAACTATAATAATAAAGCATAAGCACCTTCCAAACCCAGAATTTGAAATTAGTTACATAAAGAACTGTTGATGTTGATATTTGTCTATAATTGAAATTTTGATTTTGTATGTTCTTGTACGTCATCAATGTAATTTGCTATATAAACAGTTGTTGTTCATGCTGAGTGAACCTTAGATTCCCGTTTGAGACAGAATGCAATGATTCTTGCAGAGAGTTTTCATTAGTCATTGTATTTAGTCTTGAATTGTCCGTTTGGACAGTTTAGGGAGACTAATATTTTTATGTTAGATTCATTCGTTAAGGTTATTATTATTTTGATTAATTTGATGAAATTTCGGTTCAATGCATTTCAAGTTGTTCTTTGGGTGCATCTTGATTATCGGGAAATTCATTTCACCGATGTCATGTCGTGTACTTGGAGACCAATGCGAAATGCTGCCGAAATTTTGTCAAATTTTCCAAAATAATGCTAACCCTGACGTCTGAAGCTAACATAAAAGACAGTCTTCCTAAATAGGATAGGGCCACACCTATAAATAAAAAAAGTGAGATTTTCATGCATGGATTGCTTAGATGGATCGAAGTTGGATGAGGATGGTGTCGAGCAGTTCTTGCAATTTGCTTCAGAAAGAGGTCGACCAAATGAAGAAGGAAAATATTATTGTCCTTGCATCAACTGTTTGAATGGAAGACGACAACTACTAGACGACATACGGGACCATCTATTGTGTGATGGGATTAAGAATAATTACAAGACGTGGATATGGCATGGTGAAGTGACAGACATGCAGAGTGGGTCCCAATGTGAACCGTTTGATGTAGAAATGGGAGATCGCTTGGAGGACATGATTCGTGACCTTGGACAAGAGTCTTTCCAGCAAGCACATGCTCCTGTGTATGAAGGATTGCAGAAGGATTGCAGAGTGATTCAAAGAAGCCTTTGTATATGGGGTGCAAGAATTCCTTAACCTTGTTGTCTGCGGTGTTAAGTCTGGTTAATGTGAAGGCCAGGTATGGGTGGAGTGACAAAAGTTTCACCTCACTGCTTGAGGTAGTGCACAATCTACTTCCAGAGGACAACACATTGCCTAAAACTTACTATAAGGCGAAAAAAATATTGTGTCCGATGGGTATGGAGTATCAGAAGATTCATGCTTGCCCTAATGATTGCATACTGTACAGGCATGAATTCCAAAAAATGTCCAAATGCCCTATTTGTGGGACTTCATGGTACAAAGTGAAGGATGAAGGGGAAAGCAGTTATGATGAAAAATCAAAGAAGGGCCCTCCAGTGAAGGTTTTGTGGTATCTTCCAATCATTCCATGGTTTAAGGGTCTTTTTGCTAACGAGGACGACACAGAAGACCTTACATGGCATGCAATTGGAAGGATTTCTTATGGAATGGTCCCTCATCCGACTGATTACTCGTAGTGGAAGAAGATTGATGGTTTGTATCTGAATTTCGGGAAAAAGTCATGAAATCTTAGACTTGGACTAGCCAGTGATGGAATGAATCCATATGGCACCTTAAGCACTCAACACAGTTCATGGCCAGTTCTGCTAGTAATTTACAATTTGCCTCCTTGGTTGTGCATGAAGCGAAAATACATGATGTTGTCTATAATGATATCAGGCCCAAGACAGCCAGGAAATGACATTGATATTTATCTAAGTCCGTTGGTTGAAGACCTGAGAAAGTTGTGGGATGAGGGGGTTGTAGTGTTTGATGCATTTCACAAGGAGACATTTGAAATGCGTGCAATGTTTTTTTGTACCATTAATGACTTTTCGGCATATGGGAATCTCAGCGTTACAGTGTTAAGGGTCATCATGCATGCCCCATCTGTGAAGAAAACACATGCTACATACAACTAAAACATGGAAGAAAAACAGTCTACAGTAGGCATCGCCGTTTTCTAACACCCAATCATCCTTACAGATGACTGAAAAAAGCTTTTAATGGAAGTCAAGTGCACGATATTGCACCGATACCGTTGGCTGGTGAGCAGGTATATCAGCGGGTTCAACACCTGAATATTGTATTTGGAAAGACCCAAAAGAAGTATAAAAGTAAGAGTTGCATATGGAAGAAGAGGTCCATTTTCTTTGATCTTTCGTACTGGTCTGATCTAGACGTTATACATTGTATTGATGTTATGCATGTGGAGAAAAATGTTTGTGACAGTGTGATTGGGACGCTCCTTAACATTCAAGGCAAGACAAAGGATTGCTTGAATACCCGTCAAGGTCTAGCTGATATGGGGATACGATCACAGTTGCATCCAAGGTCTGATGGGAAGAAAATTTACTTGCCCCCAGCTTGCCTTACTTTGTCCAAAAAGGAGAAGATAAGTTTTTGTCAGTGTCGTCGTCGGGTGAAGGTTCTACAAGGATACTCTTCAAATATTAAGAGCCTTGTGCAGTTGAAGGAGCTTAAGCTTGTATGGTTAAAGTTTCATGATTGTCACGTGCTCATGCAACAATTGTTAGTCGTGGCTATACGAGACATCTTACTAAACAAAGTTAGGTTAGCCATAACTCGCCTGTGCTTTTTCTTCCATGCTATATGTAGCAAAGTCATTGATCCTGTCAAGTTTGATGAGCTGGAAAATGAGGCCGCAATTATACTGTGCCAGTTGGAGATGTATTTTCCCCTGCTTTCTTTGACATCATGATTCACTTGATTGTGCATCTGGTTAGAGAAATCAAATGTTGTGGTCCTGTTTATCTACGATGGATGTACCCGGTTGAGCGATACATGAAGATCTTAAAAGGGTATACAAAGAATCTATATCATCTAGAAGCATTTATTGTTGAGAGGTACATTACAGAAGAAGCCATTGAATTTTGTTCAGAATACATTGAGAAGGCTAAACTTGTTGGCCTTCCTGAGTCTCGACATGATGACAGAGTGGGTGGTAAGGGTTCAAGAGGACTGCATGTGATCACTCCAAGTGTAGAAGATTTGTTACAAGCTCACTTGTATGCCTTGAACAACAGTAATGAAGTTTTGCCATACATACTTAAGCATGAAATTTGGGAGCTTTGATGAAATTTGGGAGCTTAACTATGTGAAATTTACTGTATGTGTTTTCAAATGTAAATGGGTTGACAGCAACACCGGTGCGCGCACCAATGAGATAGGATTTACGTTGGTAGACCTAAAGAAACTTGGTTACCACAATGACCCTTTCATCATGGCAGAACAAGCTAGACAAGTATTTTACGTGCAAGACCCTTGTGATGAAAGATGGTGCATAGTTCTCCAGGGAAAACAATTGGTGTTAATGTAGAAGATGATGATTCATACATGGACACCTATGTTAGTCCTTTGACCGCACAAATCACTCCTACCATTGTCGGAGAAGAAGAAGCTGATGACGTTCATGCTAATCGTAATGATCATGATGAAGGAGAATTGATTAACATCGTCTAATGTAATTTTCTATTTATATATTTGATTTTGCTATATTCATTTACATAACTCATACACATAATTCAAATTCAGTAATATTTAATGGACATTTAATATCAGTCCATAAAATGGAGCAAATCAATACTACATTTCTATTTAGAATAAAACATTGAAACTAAATAGAGTGTACACAAGCCAATCATATGTGATTGGTTATTATATGATTGGTTTACTAATTGCATTATTGAAAACATGCATATATTGGATGAAAGCTTTGAAAATGGAACTTATGGCAGTTCATCTTAAATTGTTGTAGGTACTCTTCCTTCTTTAGATACTCTTCCTTCTTCCTAGCAGCTAGTGCCTCAATCATCTACTTGTTAGCTCTAGACATTGACCTTGATGTCCACACTGCTTTTGCAATTAGGTTACTCAACACAAATCTTATTGACATATTGTTCTTTGATTTTCCATAGATTAAATGTGTAAACATAGATTACATTCTTATCCAAACTTTGGTTTTTAGTTTTTGGTCAGAGCAAGCTAATTGAAATTGCTTAAAATAGACTCAAAGATGCAATACCTTCAATAATTTAACACAAATTAAATGCATCTCTAAATAAGCTACAGGATGCAATTCTCAAAGTAAAAGATGAAGTAAAAATAATTAAAGATGAAGACAATCATTCAAAATCTAATTTAGGTAAATTTTAAAAAACAAATAACTAAAACACGAGTTATAACTTTTTTTTTGTGAGAATAGATTTAAGAAGTATATATATATAATGTTTAAAATTATAAGAGATGTTAGCATAATTAATGCAGGTAAAGTTTTTTTTAAAAAAAAAAGTTATATTTAAAGAGAAACAAATTTAAAAATAAAAAATATGTTTGACGAATTAAAAAAATTAAATTTGAAACAGAAAAAGATTAAGTCCTTTTCAAGATATTTTACTTTAATTTAATAAATAATTTGAAAATAATAAAAAGATTAACTCGGCCCCCTACCTAGCTTTATCACTGTCTTTAAAGCAATTGTGCCCCCCACCTTAGATCAACAAGAGAATGAAATAGAAGTGAATTTCCTTATCAGGAACAAGTTATTGCTTACCAGATACCCCTAATGCTAATAACCTAATAGAATAATATATTAAAAAATTTAAATAGAGAAAACTAATTCCACACTGCTGTAAGGATTATCAACAGTTGTCTGAAGCCAACCAAATATTTTCCAACTGGATGCTACACTTACTATGGCAACAACGCTTCTCAAAATGTTATCACAGTACTTTTTGTACCCAAAACCATAAATTGAGAAGGTTTTTTATTTTGAAAGCTGAATTTGTTCAGAATTTTAATAAAGCCGTGTCTAATATCAATAGTAGACAAAAAGGTCTGTAGCTTACCGTCTATATATATACATTCTTTATCTCTTTTGACTCATTGTCAACAGACATACTGCACAACCCAAAAGCCGGTCCCACACCAGCTTCTACTTTCTCCATTTGTCTTCCCTGGAGACTAAGTTTTTGTTTTGTGCTTTCCTTTTTCTCAGTTTCCAAGCTACCATTATATGGCTCTATAAGCTTATGCATTAAAAATAACAATCAGAATGATAAGCTAACTAACAAAGAACATATTTACAGGAAAAGCATCTCAAAATTAGTTATTATTGTTCACAGACTAATATGGAAGCCATGTAGTCATGACATTCATTGTTGACATGTAGGAGGACCACAGAAATGGTGGCTTTGAATTTAAAACTAGCAATTAAGATAATATCATTATCCTGTTTAAGTTGTTCATCATATCTAATTATTGAAACAAATAATATGTACCTTCAAACTATCCTCAAATCCAGCAAATAGGATTTGTCCATCAGGATGAAAAGCAATTGAGCGTACCCCCGAAACCTAATACAAAGTAATTTATACTTATTAGAGTTTACTATTTCATGTAAATTTATAGGCTTGCATTAGAAGAAAAAGCAACATGCTATACCTACCATGCTACAATGACAACTAAGCTACATCGTAGTATATGACTTAAAACACAAAAACGCATTAACATTTTATGCATCTGTAACATACAAAACAGGACAGGATACACTAGCAATTTAAAGTTACAGAAATGTTCTAGGTCACAACTAAACTAATCATTTTGCATTTGGAAACTATCCACAACAATGTGATGGCAAAAGGAAACTGGTAAAATAAAAAGTGTCAACTGTCAAGCAGGGTTATCCATTGAAAAGGTTACCAAAGAGATTCCAAGAAAGATAGTAGTGGTAAATAGAACTGATCTAAATGTATTAAAACTAAAATTCAATTGATAAGAGGCAGATTTGGAAGCAGAATTTATGGTATATTTTAATGGGTATAATTGATTCCTTTCAAACAGAAAAAGAAAGCTTTAGCAAGTTTAGATACCTCATGTCTGGTAGATCCAATCAGTTCAAAGGTTTCTAAATCCCAAAATTTCATTGTTCTATCTGCTGAACCTGCAAATCAAATTGTGAACTGTTATTCTTTTGCTGAATAACAATGTTTTATGTTTGGTGTAAATCAGTAAATGCGCAAACTTCAACAAAGACATATTAGTTAATTACACCAAAAATGAATTTTTCTAAGATGGAATTTTCAGTAAAATATTTAGAACTTTTTTCTCTCCAAAAATGCACTCTAGAGTCTATACCCGAGCATGCATGCAGTTTGAATTGTTAGCAAAACATGATTTGATATGACCCACAAAGCATTATGGGGGCTAGACCAGAATACATTCTAGATAATCTCTAATTGAGTTTTTAAAGATGCTCAAAGATTTCCTTAGTCCCTCCACAGAATTACTTCAGAATATACTAATTAACTTACTCTTTGCTTCTTCCAAATCCGAAAGCTTTATTACCCCTGACGATGCTCCAGAAAGAATCAACACTTCTGCTGAGTCAAAAGTCACTGCTTCTATTGAACTAGTGTGACCACACAAACTCTGCATAATGCATTTCTATTTAGTAAGATACCACTATTAGGTTTAAAGCTCAACATGGCTCTGCTGCTATCATAAGAAAGTCAAACCCATGTCACAAAGGGAACCCAATCAACAAAAAGGGTACAAATAATAGATTATTATGATCCATGTATGGTAGGAAGTTTAAAGAATTTTTTCACTTTTCATTGCTAACATGTTTGAGATCATACACAGTTCAATGTTCATTCATCTTGGTTTGATTCAAAATTTTCATTTGCAACTTCCAAGCTAGTTATGTGGCAAAAAAACAATGTTGGCATCAGACTTGTTTGATTAATGATCATTGAATTGGTCGTTAAGGAAAATTGTTTTGGTAAAAATGAAATTTTGGCATCTTGGTGATGTAAGCTCCATTGGACCTTGTAGGCCTAGGATCTACTTCATCAATGGATTCCTTTGCTTCTTGGAAGATGAATGGTAGCGGAATGGAGAAGGAAGAGAGAGAGGAGACGCCACTTCAAGGAGAAGATGAGTCTAGAAGAAGCTCACCACCATAGGAGGCCATGGATAAGAGCTTGGAGGAAGAAGGAGATGAATGAAGGAAGAGGGAGAGAAGAGCACGAAATTTTGTGCTCTAAAAGAGCTCTGAAATCTGAAGTTAATATTCAAATGAACAAAGTTTTTAAAAAATGCACACACATGACCTCTATTTATAGCCTAAGTGTCACACAAAATTGGAGGGAAATTCAAATTTCACTTGAATTTGAAATTGAATTTGTGGAGCCAAACTTTGGAGCCAAAATTTCACTAATTATGATTAGTGAATTTTAGTTATGGTTCAGCCCACTAATCCAAGATCAATTCCAAGATTCTCCACTAAGTGTGCTTAGGTGTCATGAGGCATGAAAAACATGAAGGACATGCACAAAGTGTGACTATATGATGTGACAATGGAGTGTAGTAAGCAAATGCTCACCTCCCCCTCTAAAATTTAATTGGATTAGGCTTCTACCAATTCAATTAAATTTATTTCCAACCACACACATCAAATATCAACTAAGTGCATGTGAAATTACAAAACTACCCCTAATACAAAAACTAGTCTAGGTGCCCTAAAATACAAAGGCTGAAAAATCCTATATTTCTAGGGTACCCTACCTACAATATGGAGCCCTAAATATAAGGACCAAATATAATAACATCCTAGTCTAATATGTACGAAGATAATTGGACCCAACCTTGGCCCATGGGCTCAGAAATCTACCCTGAGGTTCATGAGAACCCTAGGGCCTTCTTCAGCAGCTCTAGCCCAATCTTCTTGGAGCCTCTTGCTCATGGTTCTAGTGACTGGTCCCTTCCTAGGGAGGATTGCATCATCCCCTTCCCCTTGAAGAGGATTTGACCTCAAATCTGTTAGTTCCTTGTAACACCCTGATATATATATCTATATATTATTAGTAATTATGTTTGATGTTTGATTATTTGTTGCGTTATTTTCATCCGTAATTATTTTTAAGGAAGTTAATTTAGTTAATAGAGGGGTGTGGATAGATAAGGATCTAGCTTCTCAAAGAATCCTGTTGAGAAAGCTTCTCAAAGAAGCCACGAGGAAGCTTCTAGAGGAAGCCTCTTAATGAAGCTTCTAGAGAAAGCTACATGCAGCTGCCTCGGTAAAAACGCTGCTCAGCCTTCATTAACCGTTGGATCTTCTCGAAATTTGGTCTTAAACTTCACAAGACACTTGTCCATGATCTGACTGTTGGGATCTTTGAGAAGATGTCTGGAGTATGCTAGAAGCCTCTTAATGAAGCTTCTAGAGGAAGCCTCTTAATGAAGCTTCTAGAGAAAACTACATGGAGCTGCCTCGGTAAAAATGCTGCCCAGCCTTCTTTAACCGTTGGATCTTCTCAAAATTTGGTTTGCAACTTCACAAGACACTTGTCCATGATGTGACCGTTGGGATCGGTGACAAGATGTCTAGAGTGTGCTAGAAACTTCCGTTCCCGAGAGCATCTCTTATTTAAGCATTTCAGCCTTTGCTTTCGTGTAGCTTAGGAAAAACGTCATTTCTTCTTCTTTCTTTCTTCCAAAGACATTTCTAAAGTTCCAAGAACTTTCTCCATCACCCACATCCACCATTAGCCACCACAAACTATCACTATTCTCCATTGAAAACCCACACCGAGAGGAACCCTTCAACCGAAGCGGAATCTTCCAACTTGGCTTGCGGTTCCGGTAGAGAACAAAAACCCTAATCTGACCTTTTGTTTTCTTTCGAGGTAACCATGGTTCTATGCTTGTTTCTTGTTAGTTTCATTTATCTTTGCATCTTTTCTGACTTTGGAACCGCCATTGCATGTCTTATGCTTCCTTTGAAAAACCTTAGAGAAAGAGACTTTGTAAACGTTATCCTTTCATGAAATGAATGTTATTTTCGTAACCTACACTGAACCCCGGTCACATTGGCATGGTCAAAATTTCCAAATGATGTTCCTTTGTAAAACCCGAAATGCTCTCAGCTCTTTCATGTAGTGATGTGGGTGTTTGACCCAGAGCACTGTTACTAGCTTTGTTTTTTGAAATCCATACTATGTCTCCTTCGTTTTGGCATAGTAGAGGCTTGCGTGGAATTGACGAGCAAGGACAAAAAGGAATCTTCAAGTGACGTGATGAGGAATCCGCGGGGTAGCTCACGATAGGTAAGGGGAGTTTATTATAAAATTTACCATTTTAACACCATAGTTAGGGTCAGGGAACCTAGCTATGAGGATACCTGCCTGTCCCTGTTGCATGCTGATTTTTCTTCAAAGAAAATTACGTTTTAACTAATGGGATGCGATATATATATGTATTGTGATGAATGATATTGTTTTGGCTGTTTGAAGACTGTGCGTGTGGAAATGATATTGTTGTGTTTGTTTGAATTGTTGTTGATGTTGCTATTGAGGATTTTAATTGATATGTGATGATAATGATGATTATGATGATATTGATTTGAGATGACATTGTTAATAAAGACCATGTCAACATGAATTGTTATTATTGATGAATATGTGAATATGAAATGAGGTTGTTGTTGTTGTTGATAACGTCATTGAGATGAGATGATATTTATGTTGTGAATGAAATGGAAATACGATTTGTTGATTGATGTTGGAAATGCATTGGCATGTGCATGTTGTGTATGTTCGTGGGGGGCACTGTGCACTGACCTTTCAGGGTCTTTGGCACTAGCTTTTGGCCACGTTCATACGTTGGATGTTGTGTATGATCGTGGAAGGCACTGTGCACTGACCTTCCAGGGTCTTTGGCACTAGCTTTTGGCCACGATCATACGTCGTATGAAGTGTATGTCATGGGGGGGTAGAGTGCACTGACCTTGTCGGATGGCCCAGACGTGGGTAACTAGCGTGGTTAGAGAATCTAAGCATTCCTGAGGGGATGCTTAGGTGCTTTAATTGGTCCATGGTCTTTGGCATTTACCTTTGGCCGTGATCGTAGCTCATACGACACAGGAAATAGAGTAACTGTGGCCAAGTGTACTTTGTACTAGGGGGCTGTCACCTGGTAGGGAACACCTTTGGGCTCCCAGGCTGATCACCTATGGGAAGGGGGCTGTTACGTTCACAACCGGGTGGTCTCAACAAACTCAGCACAGTTCCCTAAGTGAGAGTGTCGTGTGGACACGCTTAGGCTATTTCCTGATATTTGGTTGTTGTTGGTACGTACCACATTGCATCTGAGTGTTGAGTTAGGTGCATGCATCATTCTGTGCAGTCTTGGTTGGGTCCATGGATGGATGATGAGTAATTGTTGGATGTGAATGATGAATATTTGTTGGATATGAGTGTTGAATAATGATTGTTGTGTATGCTTATCATGTTTGCCTATGTTCCTTGCTAATTGTGGTTATTTGGAATTGGTATTGGTTCTTTTATAATAAACTCACCCTTGCAATTTTGTATCATGTGGTTGATACCTGTGATGATCATGAACCTTGTTCGTGGGAGCAGAATGACAGTGGCAGGGTGTAGGGAGTAAGATTCTGGTGAGGAGCCGCCGAGCCGACGTGATGACGTTGGCGTTATTTTGGGAGAGAGTTGTGTTTTGTAATCAACTCCTCCGTAGTTGGCTTTTAAGTTTTATTTTGTTGAGTTAAAGATGTAAAACTGGAATTTTAATTATATATATATGAACATATTTAATTTTCGTTATGTGTATGACATGTACTGATATATTGTTTCTATGTAATTATGCATACTCACTTAAGTAATGGCGTGTTGTTGGATGAATTTATGTTGTGACAAAATCACTTCTATTTTCATAATAAAAAATAAAGGGAGTTCTTTTTATAAAAATTGAAATTATCGAATATTAGAGTGTGGATACCGTAGCGACGAGGCGGCTCGTTACATTCCTCCTCCTCAATATCAGCTCCACCTGCAAAAGGAATTAAATCAGAAATGTTAAAAGAGGTGTTGACTCCATACTCTTCTGGGAGGTCCAACCTATAGGCATTGTTATTGATCCTCTCCAAAACCTGAAAAGGTCCATCCCCTCTAGGGCTAAGCTTGGATTTCCTTTTAGTAGGGAATCTATCCTTCCTAAGATGGAGCCAAACCTAGTCACCCTCATTAAGAACTAGCTCTTTTCTTCCTCTATTGCCTTTAGTTGAATACACCTTTGTTTGTTTCTCTATTTGGTTCTTTACCCTCTCATGCAACTTCTTTACAAATTCTGACCTTGACTCCCCTTCTTTATGTATAAAAGAAGTGTCCAATGGGAGGGGAATGAGGTCTAACGGTGTTTGGGGATTGAACCCATAGAAAACCTCAAAAGGGGACTGCTTGGTGGTTCTATGAACCCCCCTGTTGTAGGAAAATTCTACATGAGGAAGATACTCATCCCAAGACTTATGGTTACCTTTCAGAAGAGCCCTTAAAAGGATGGATAAAGACCTATTTACTACCTATGTTTGCCCATCAGTTTGTGGATGACAAGTGGTAGAGAAATGAAGTTTAGTTCCTAGCTTAGCCCATAAGGTTTTCCAGAAGTGGCTAAGGAACTTAGCATCTCTATCTGACACAATGGTCCTAGGCAAACCATGGAGTCTCACAACTTCCTTGAAAAAGAGTTTTGAGATGTGGGAAGCATCATCCACCTTGGGGCATGGTATAAAGTGTGCCATCTTGCTAAACCTATCCACCACCACAAAGATAGAGTCTACACCTCTTTGGGTTCAAGGAATCCCAAGGACAAAGTCCATACTAATGTCTACCCAAGGTGCAGATGGGATGGGTAAGGGTGTGTATAGCCCATGAGGCATCACCCTAGACTTGGCTTGTAAACAAGCCACACACCTAGTGCAATGCTTATGGACATCTTTCTTCATATGGGGCCAATAAAACTTTTCTTTGAGTAAGACAAGGGTCTTGTCTATCCCAAAGTGGCCCATGAGCCCACCCTCATTTCTCTCTTTCACAAGTAATTTCCTAATGGATCCTTGGGGTATGCAAAGCTTTCCCTCTTTGAACAAATACCCCTCAGCCAAATAGAATCCATCTTGGTCCTTTTTCCTACAACTCTCGTAAATAGGAGAGAAATGTTCATCTAAAGCATACAAGTCCCTAATATTATCAAATCCTAAAATTTGAGCTCCTAGGGAGCAAAACAATGTGTGTCTCCTAGAGAGGGCATTAGCTACCACATTTGTTTTTCCCTTTTTGTATTTGATAACATATGGAAATTGCTCTATGTACTCTACCCATTTTGCATGCCTCTTGTTTAACTTGCTTTGCCCTCTAATGTACTTAAGTGATTGATGATCACTATGAATGACAAATTCCTTGGAAACAAGGTAATGTTCCCAAGTTTGGAGGGCTCTTATTAAGGCATAAAGCTCTTTATCATAGGCGGGGTAGTTGAGGGTGGTACTATGAAGTTTTTCACTAAAATAAGCAATAGGGTGCCCACCTTGTAACAATACAACTCCAACTCCCACTCCAGAGGCATCACATTCTAGCTCAAAAGTTTTAGAAAAGTCAGGAAGAGCTAGAACAGGTGCCTTAGTAAGCTTTTCTTTGAGCAAAGCAAAGGCTTGCTCTTGTTTTTCACCCCAGGTAAATGCCACATTCTTCTTCACCAGCTCATTGAGAGGTGATGCAATTGTAGAGAAATTAGGAACGAACCTTCTATAGAAGCTTGCTAACCCATGGAAGCTCCTAATATCTCCCACACTTTTTGGGGTGGCCCATTCTTGGATGGCCTTGATTTTCTCAGGGTCCACTTGGACCCCATTTCTACCAACTACAAAACCTAAGAAAACTATATTATCTACACAAAAGGTACACTTATCTATATTTGCATAGAGGGTGTTTTTCCTAAGGATTGAAAGAACTTTCCTGAGATGTCCTAAGTGATCATCTAGGCTTCTACTGTACACTAAAATATCATCAAAATAAACAACTACAAATCTACCTATGAAATCCCTTAAGACATGATGCATAAGCCTCATAAAGGTGCTTGGTGCATTAGTGAGCCCAAAAGGCATCACTAACCATTCATACAAACCAAACTTGGTCTTGAAAGCGGTTTTCCACTCATCACCCTTTTTCATCCTGATTTGGTGATAACCACTTTTAAGATCAATTTTTGAAAAGATATTGGCACCATGCAACTCATCAAGCAAATCATCAAGTCTAGGAATGGGGTGCCAATACTTTATCGTGATGTTGTTGATGGCCCTGCAATTTGTACACATTCTCCACATACCATCCTTTTTGGGCACCAACAACACCAGCACAGCACATGGGCTTAAGCTATCTTGGACCCAGCCCTTCTCCAACAATTCTTTAACCTGAGACTCTATCTCCTTAGTCTCTTGAGGGTTAGTCCTATAGGTTGGCCTATTAGGAAGGCTTGCTCCTGGGACTAAATCTATTTGGTGTTCTATTCCCCTTAAAGGAGGTAATCCAGGGGGTATCTCTTTGGGAAATATATCACCAAATTCATGTAAGAGTTCTTGGAACTTTGGGGGTAAGGTCTCAAATGTAGGAATTGTGGCAATGCTAAGGGATGTTTCCCTTGATAAGAGAAGGTAGAAAGATTGTTTAAGAAGGAGTGCTCTTTTAATATCACATTTTGTTGCAAAATGATTTTCCTTCTTAACAATCTTCTTGGAGGAATCATTTTCCTCTTTTTCCTTCCCCTTGGCCTTTGAAGACAAGGCCTTACTATCCTTATTTTTCTTTTGTTTTTCTAGTTTTTCTTCCTCATCCCTCTTATCTTTCATAGTTAGTTGATCTTTGGGCACCTGTGAAGGTGTTTGAGGATCCAACACAAATTTAGTGCCAAGATGGGTGAGGGTAATCTCATTAGTTAGGCCATTGTAAATAATCTTCCTATCAAATTGCCACGGCCTTCCTAAAAGAATATGTCCTGCCTCCATGGGAACTATATCACAATTAACTTCATCCTTATATGTCCCAATGGAGAAAGGTACCTTCACTTGTTAGTTAACTATCATTTCCCCTTGCTCATTGAGCCATTGAAGTTTACAAGGTTTTGGGTGGGGAATGATAGTGAGGTTCAACTTGGAAACTAATCTTGTGCTACAACAATTGCAACAAAATCCGCTATCCACAATGAGAGAACAAGTTTTATCTAAAATTTTGCATCTTGTGTGAAAGATGTTCTCTCTTTGGGATTGAGATAGATCACAAGATTGACCTCCAAGGAGCCTTCTAACCATTAAGAGGTCACCTTCTTCATGGGGGTAGACTTCCTCACTAGACTCTTCACCCCTTACTTTATCTTCACTTCCACTAGAAGAAGGGCAAGAAGTAGTCTCCTCTTGACTACTATAAATGTCTTGACCCCTCATGATCATGGTTTTCTTTGTGGGGCATTGAGAGGCAATGTGACCTCTCCCAAGACATTTGAAGCATTTAATATTGCTAGTCCTTTCTTGTGAACTAGTCTTAGGGGTGTATTTCTCTATGGTCTTACCCTTATCTTCCTTAGGTTTTGAAGGTGCAGCCCCCAAAATTCCATGGGCTTGGTCCTTCCTTGGATAAGAGTGAGAGCCATAAGATTTTGAAGAAGGCTTTCTTTTAATTTGTTGCTCCACTCTTATACAAAGTTGGACTAGCTCATCTAGGTCCCTATGTGGAAGGAGTTCAACCTTGTCCCTCACTTCCATATTAAGTCCACTAAGGAACCTAGCTATGCATGTTCTTTCCTCTTCCCTAAGTCCAGATCTTAAAAGGAGTAGTTCCATTTGTTGTCTATATTCTTCAACACTCATACTCCCTTGTCTAAGCCTTTGGAGCTTGTCCATAAGCTCCCTTTCATAGTAGGAGGGAATGTGCCTCTTCCTAAGGGCACTCTTAAGATCATTCCAATACTCTACTAGAGGATCCCCATGAATCCTTCGTTCCCTAACAAGGGAAGTCCACCAATAGAGGGCATACCCTTGAAAGCTAAGGGTAGCCAATGGAACTTTTCTCTCTTCGCTAATATGATGGCAAGCAAAGAGTTGTTCAACCTTCATTTCCCAATCTAAGTAAGCCTCAACATTATCTTTTCCATGGAAATATGAGAGGCTAATGTTAACCTCTTGAGGCCTTTTATCCTTTTCTCTTCTTTGGGAGTGATGTTTAGTATGTGAACTATGACGCCCTCTATAATAGTCGCTAAGTTCTTCACTTAAACTCTTGCAAGAGTCATGACTACTATAGGAGGCATGTTTTTCGCTTTTGATTTCTTTCATTATTTTTTTTCTTTCTTCCTCTCTTATTTTCTCTCTTTCATCTTGACTTATTTCTTCCACTCTTTTTTTACCTTTTTCTTTTCTCTCTTGTTTTTCTTTCCATAACTTGAGGGAACTCAACTCATCTAAGATTCTAGATAAAGGGTCTTTATGACTAGTACCCTCGCCATTAACACTAGATGAATGATGACTCATGTTGGTTTCTAAGTTTTGATTCTTTCTTGTTGGAGGTTTGAAAAAAAAAGGTAAAAGAAACTATGGTTCAAACTAGCCAAAATAAACACTAAAAGAGGTGTGAAAGATAAGGTAAAAAACTAATTGGTAAAAGGAAAGCTATCTAGGCGGTTTGACAATGGAAGGTAAAGGAAATAAGCTATGAAAGTAAGCAAGAAATGTAAACTAGGCGAATCCTAAGAGTGTTTGGATGACCACATTCAAGGTTCCCAACAAAACACTCACTGTCCTAAGGAAAAATTGCCAAAAATTATTACACAAATGGAAGTTTGGTAACCAATTGGAGGCTCCCAACACACTTCCAATGAAAAGCCTTTTTGTTACAAAACTTGAAAGCAATGAAGGTAAGTAAATTGCCAATTACAAAATTACAAAATGGTCCTCAATTTTGGTGGTTGTTCTCTCTTTGGTGATTCACTCAATTTGGGGTGCTTCTTAGTCCAATAGCTCTTAAGGTGGTTGGCCCCTTGCTTCTTGACTCAAATTCTACAAGATATGGCACCAATCCTCCTTTCCAATTCCCTATATGGCAACTCACAAGCAAGGAAACAAAGAGACATGCAATAACCAAAGACAAAAAAATGAAATGAAAGCTAAACCAATACAGTTTTAACAAGACAAATTTCAAAGGATTATTCAACAATTAAAGCAATGAAAAACACAAAAAAGCAAGCTAGGACTCAAAGAGAAACCTAGAATGGCTCTAGAGTAGAGTAGAAAAACTTAAAAAAAAAGACTCAAGAAACCTCTAGTTTTGGAACTTATTTTCACAATAATTTTCAATTGAAATTTCAGAACTAGGATTGGTATAAAATAGGCACCAATTATAGAACAAATTTTGAGCCAAAACAACAAGCACACTTTCCTTTCACTTTTTTTTTCCTGGACACTGATTTTTCTGCCAACTTGATTGATTTTTCTTATTTTTTTCCTTTAATCCAAATCACTTGGTTCTTTTTTTATAATTTTGGTCCATATGTCTAGAAATTTAGTAAAACTTTCAGCTCAAAAAACGTAGTGACCAATTCCCAGTAATTTATACAAGTTCATATGTTCAAGCTGCCAGCACCAGCTATTTCAACCTAGAAATCAAGAGTAGTGTTTATGTTGCTTAAGGCTTGGATAGTTACAATTTGTGTTTGCTTATGCTCAATTATCTTGAATAACACAATTCAAGAGAGCTTAAGACTTATTTTGATTCAAAAATCCAGCCACAACTCAGCACCACAACTCAACTTCATTATAGGCATCATGTAGGAAACTTAGAAAACAAAAAAAAGTTCAAGAACAAGACTACTTCTAGGAATTGATTTATAACATGTTATGAACTAAATAACATGCATGAATTAGACTCAAAATTCAAAAGATAGGGTAAGAATGACAAGAACACATGAACAAATGTATCTAGAATTCAATCAACAAAATAAAATTCAACACAAACTTAGAACATAATGTGACAATTACTATGACTAAACATGACTCTAAGACAACACGGATTAAGTGATTTACACTTAGATTTTTGTGTTTTTTTTAATCAATATTTTGGAAGAACATTTAGATATAAGGTTCAGCACAAGAATATTATGAATGAAAAATGATAGAACATAAAATCAACACAAAAACAAGATTCAAGAGTAGATCTACAAAATTTAAACCATAGAAATGCAAGAACAAGTGTAGATCTAAGATTTAATCGGTTTTTTTTTTAATCTACTCTAAACAGCACCAAACCTCAAGACAATGAAGGATATACATGGAGAATAAGATGAAGAACAAAGAATTAAAGAGAATTAATCGAACAAAAAGATAGAGGAAGCAAAAGAACATCACCTAGATGAAGATGTTCTTGATACCACATGATGTAAGCTCCATTGGAGCTTGTAGGCCTAGGATCTACTTCATCAATGGATTCCTTTGCTTCTTGGAAGATGAATGGCAGCGGAATGGAGAAGAAAGAGAGAGAGGAGATGCCACTTCAAGGAGAAGATGAGTCTAGAAGAAGCTTACCACCATAGGAGGCCATGGATAAGAGCTTGGAGGAAGAAGGAGATGAATGAAGGAAGAGGGAGAGAAGAGCACGAAATTTTGTGCACTAAAAGAGCTCTGAAATCTAAAGTTAATATTCAAATGATCAAAGTTTTTAAAAAATGCACACACATGACCTCTATTTAAAGCCTAAGTGTCACACAAAATTGGAGGGAAATTCAAATTTCACTTGAATTTGAAATTGAATTTGTGGAGCCAAACTTTGGAGCCAAAATTTCACTAATTATGATTAGTGAATTTTAGTTATGGTTCAGCCCACTAATCCAAGATCAATTCCAAGATTCTCCACTAAGTGTGCTTAGGTGACATGAGGCATGAAAAGCATGAAGGACATGCACAAAGTGTGACTATATGATGTGGCAATGGGGTGTAGTAAGCAAATGCTCACCTCCCCCTCTAAAATTTAATTGGATTGGGCTTCTACCAATTCAATTAAATTTATTTCCAACCACACACATCAAATATCCACTTAGTGTATGTGAAATTACAAAACTACCCCTAATAAAAAAACTGGTCTAGGTGCCCTAAAATACAAAGGCTTAAAAAATCCTATATTTCTAGGGTACCCTACCTACAATATGGAGCCCTAAATACAAGGACCAAATATAATGACATCCTAGTCTAATATGTACGAAGATAATTGGACCCAACCTTGGCCCATGGGCTCAGAAATCTACCCTTAGGTTCATGAGAACCCTAGGGCCTTCTTCAGTAGCTCTAGCCCAATCTTCTTGGAGCCTCTTGCTCATGGTTCTAGTGACTGGTCCCTTCCTAGGGAGGATTGCATCACTTGGTAGGTTGCTGCTACTTTGCTTCCTAGGTGTGTTGGTTGTGTTAACCATGCTGACACCATCTCACTGGATTGTGTCGATGTAGTTAGTACAATCCCACGTGCCCACATGATCTTTGAATACCACAAAATATGTGCAAGATGATGTGGCAAAAAGTGATGCATATTGGTTAATAGATTTAAAGTATCTTGATTTTGGTAAATAATTTCTTTAGTTGTAATACTTGAGTAAAAATCTTGCTTCCTATCATACTCCATCATCATTATACCATGCCTATTTCAGTCCAAATTTAAGCTTATCATTTAATATGAATTGAAAATAAGTCCTTCAGTCACGAGCAATAGCATAAATCCTTCAATCACTAACTAATAGTGTTGAATTGTAAATAGTTTGGCCACAAACACTTCACACATTTATGTTACCTAACTAGAATAGAATAATTCTATCGGGATAACATGACCTTACTGTATTTTTATTGAATCTATTATTGATATTTACCGGGATAACATGACCTTACTATATTTTTATTTTTATTTTAACAGCCTTAATTAGACCTTATTACTTTTAATCCAATTATAAAATCTAGCTAATGGTCAATAAAATGGACTTTGGGTTGAAAAATTATTATGGTGAGACGTTGTTATGTGAAAATAGCATTAATGTTGTTATGTGATATGTTCTTTCTTTGTCGTTTCATTATAGTGAGGAGCATTTTGTTGTGCTTCATTACGTGTTAAAGTAGATTAAGTATGGCTAAGTGGGATTGGTTTTCAATTTCAAATGAGATTAGGATATTCTTTGTCTCCTTTTTGCCTTGTAAAATTTTAGGGGTGAGAAAATGTTACTCTAATTTAAGGGATAATGTCTTATATATGAGTGGAAATTTAACCTATGATTTATTATATATGAGATTTTATTTGTTTATCTAGAATAGTCATACAAAATTAGTTTATGAAATTATAATTATTAATCACATTTTATTTCAAGAACTGTTGATGTCGATATTTGTATGTAATCGAAATTTACATTTTCATGATGTATACAGGATCATGGCTTCTCCACCTGCCTCGCCTCCTCCTCCTCCTCCTTCACCTCCTCCTCCTCCTCCTTCAGACGCATCAGCTTCACCGTCTGCCATGAAGCAGACACGCAAAGCCTCACGTCCACGATCCTTGTCTACCAGATCACCTGGTGCTGGCAGACCAATGATCCACATTGATCCTACTACCAGCAAGGCTGATAGTCCCCACAGGAAGAAATTAAGAACATATTTGGGGATTGTGGCGCGTGATAAGGTGGATGTCACGTACGAGAACTGGAAGGAGGTCCCTACTGCTCAGAAGGACTTGATTTGGGAGGATATTCAGGTATTTTTCTTTTCTTATTTGATGTTGTTTGTATCATAGCCAAAAATTACATTATTGTTTTATTTTTGCAGGATGTGCGTAAAAAGGCACAGGCCATCCAGAAACAGAACACTGCCCCCCACATTTTGTCTCGTGGGGTTATGAATATTTGGAGCAGAAGCTCCTGGCTGAGAAGACCAAGAAGAAGCTGGAGGAAGCTGCACAGTTAGAAAGCATTGATGGCGTCATCGAAGAAAACAAGGGAGATGACGACTGAGGTCTCAAAGGAAATCGCTGAGAAGATCATAAGTCATTTTCAACTAACCATTAGAATTATATTTCAATATTTTGTGAATGCCATGTACAACTGTGTGTTTTCTGTGCATGATTCCTTTGAGGAGCAGGCTACACAGGGATCCTTCATCCCCAATGGACGTCAGGATGTTCTCACCGCTGCTATTGGACGTCGAGAGCATCTTGGAAGTGTTCGTGCTGTTGGAGCCGGTGTCACCATCAAGCAATACTTTGGATCGGCTCCACAGACGTCCCGCAACTCTTCCTCCCTGCCTCCCGAAGAATTGCAACAGCTGACCCAGCAAATCAAGGACCAGCTAGAGGAGTCCATCACAGAAAAATTGATGCGGCAGCTCATGGCATCATTCAGCCAGATGCAGTCCCAGATGCAATCTTAGGGACTTGCACTGCCTCCCGAGCCTCTGGTTGGTCCCTCAGGTCCTCGAGTAAGCACAAAGGGGAGTTGTGTTGATCCCTTAGGAAACGATCATGAGACGGGTGACTCAGATAGGTGCAGCTTGTACATCGAAGAAGATCCTGCCCGCCTGGTTGCCCTGGGGAGAGTTTATGAGGGATCCACTATTGTTCATAACACTCTTTTGTTGCCTGACCAAGTAAAGGTGGGTGTGGAGGAGGTTACAGATGCAGATGCTCCAATTCCTGTACCCATTGATGAGGTTTCCTTAGTTGGGCAGGCAATTCACACCTTCCTTGCTTGGCCGACACATCTGATCAAGTCTTTATCATAGTAGGTACTTTACTCTTACTATATGTTTCTTCTTTTTGAATTAATTCATTCAGCATGCCTCAAATTAGGCCATTTAACTTTGTTTCATGAAAAGGCAACTATGTCTCCGGCAAAACCACCTCAAAAGCCCGATCCGGAGGTCGATGATCCGCTTTATCTGATGACATTGACCATCCCAGAGCTTTTCTTGAGGCCTTATCAGGTTACATGGGATGCCATCGTGTTCGGGGTCTTTAATCCAAATTTCCCACTCTACATAAAGCACGAAGACCTCTCTGAAATCGCACATGGTGGTCAATGTCTTAGCATATCAGTGTTACAGTTGTGGATTCTGGAAGTCATTTTAGATTACTTTTAATTACCTAAGTTATTGCTTTCAATTCATAAATATTTAACTTTGACTTAACATAAACAGGAATCTCACTGAAACAAGTATGCGAGCGGGGAATTCTGATATCTATGGATTCCTCGAGCCACAGTCCATTCAGAGGTCTCGGCAATCGCAGTTTGGGTCTGAAAGTTACATAAAGACTTGGATGCAGAGTTCAAAACACGATGTCTATCTTGGAGCCTACCTAAATGGGTACGTCACACAAAATAACTGAATTTAATTAATGTTTACTAATATACTAACCCATATTCATCCCCACTGCAGCGGACACTGGAAGATGCTGGTCATTGTGCCCAAGGAACACCTAGTTGTCTAGTTTTGTTCATTGCATAACAGGCCAGGCAACTACCTTAAGGGGATAATTAACAAGTTAGTATTCTTTTCAATGCATTTGCATTCAAATACCTCAATAACACCACTTTTTAATTGTTACTCGCATGGAACAGTGCTTTAAAAGGTCTTGATGATGCTCCACAACCTAAATCAAAGGCTCCTGCTAGGTGGATTGTCGTCAAGGTACGTCATTTACATAAAACTTCCACTTATATATATTTTTTATGTGTCTGTACACTAATTGTTTAATTAATATCCAAATTTCATTATGTATTTAGTGTAATAGACAAAAAGGAAGTACTGAGTGTGTCTACTATGTCATGCACTGGATGTCCACCATCATTTTAGGAAGTTTTAGGAATAATTGGGAAGCGGTACGTTTATTTCAAACAAATTCAATTTTTTTATAATTTGTATTACATTATTAACTTATTATCATTAATTTCATCATGTAGTATTTTAACGATCCTAGACCATTGGAGCCAGAGAGATTAAAGGCGTCGCGGATCCAGTGGGCACAGTATTATCTCCGAGTTAGATATTAGACTTAGGGTATAGGGACATTAAGTTTAGCTTAGTTTACTTTGGTTTAACATTTTTGACATTTCCTATGTGATTTGAACATTGAATTCATTTGTTGATCTTTTTTTATGATAAATCAATTATTCAATGTTTATTATGATTAAAATTACTTCAAAGTAGAATAAAATGTTTATTTGTTGTGAATTGGGTCAGAAATTGCATTTTACAGGTACAATTTTGGGTTTATTGTAAAAACAGAAAGTTTATATAAAAAAAAAGTTCAAAACAACATTTGTTATTAACAAAAATCGATGTTAATATAGTAAACAACATTGTTTATTTACAAAAACCGATGTCAACATGCACCTTAACATCGGTTATGTAAATAACCGATGTTAACGTTTGTATATTAACATCGGTTATTTATAAAGTACAAAGGTTAACATCAGTTATTTACAAATAACCGATTTTATATACAAAGACTACAGCAAAATAAGTGTATGCATCATGAACGTTGACATCGGTTTTCTAGTGAAATCGATGTTAATGTAATATATTAACATCAGTTTTGCTAGAAAATCGATGTTAAGATATTGCATTAACATCGGTTTTACTAGAAAACTGATGTGAATATATAACATTAACATTGGTTTTACTAGAAAATCGATGTCAAGGTTCATCATGCATACACTTATTTTGTTGTAGTTCTTTGTGTATAACATCGGTTATTTAGAAAACTGATGTTATCTTTTTTATGTTAACATCGGTTTTGGAAAACCGATGTTAACAATAATTCATTCAACATCGGTACTTTCAACATCGATTTTAAAACCGATGTAGAATGCAGTAAATAATTGATATTGAAAGTGTATTTTCTAATAGTGTATTTTCATTTTTACTCGTCGACTCAAGTTTTAACGTGCTAAATGGTTGTTACATTTTAACATGCGGCCTCGCAATATTAGTGAAGTATTGCCTAATACAAAAACAAAGTTTCCCGCAACGGTGCCAAAAACTTGTTAACCCATAGGCAAGTGAACTAAACCCCACAAGTAGTAATAAACAAAAAGTTTGAGTGTCGTGTTGATAGGGACTAAGTTGTACTAAACAATTTGTGTAAACCAACATTCCTAAAATAAGTATAATTCAAGTTGTAAAGAGATAATACAAGAAATTAAACTAATATACGTTAAACAAGTGAAAAATATAATTTGTTCAAATCATCAAAGGGTTGGTGGAAAATGTGAGATTGTGCAGAATTTTTTGATAAGTGTTGGGTGCTTGGCCAAGAAATTTGATGCTGAAAAATAATACTCACATAAGGGCAAGCATATCCTACATAGTAGTAACAATGAACTAAAAGTCTCAATATCAAATCCAAATGACAAGTTGTGTTTTCAAACAATTAATTTTGTAAAACTAAGCAATTAAGGTTAAATTAAATGAAAGATAATTGTGGTCAATTGCTCAATTTAGTAAATAAGAATCAAAGATAGAAGAGTTGATGTGAAAACAATTATAATAAGTAACCTAAGATTATGATTTCACACTTATCCAATTTTCACCAATTCTAATTCTAACAAAACCCTAAATATTGTCAACTACCAGTATTCCCAAATTCAATTATGATGGTTCTGTTCCCAAATTGAATGTGTCTGAAGTTTTAGACAGAAGTAGATATACCTAAGGTCGTTCAAAAAGTTGGAGGCATAATGATAGCTTAGTTCCAAGAAAACTTCTCTTTGCAGCATATGCATAATCTTTTTCTTCTTTTTTTTTTATCTTTTTGATAATGAATACGTACATTATAGAAAAAGTTGTGGTAGTTCCTATGGTAGAAAAGATGGGCGAAATTTGCCTCAAATGATAGAAAAGATGGGCATGTATTGAAAACTAGAGGACTTATAAAAGTCTTGGTAAGAAGGTAGTTCACATAGAGGGTAGCCTAAATCATTAGAGGCAAAGGGGAACGGAGAAGAAATACATACAAAGCTATAGAAAGGAATTTATAGATCAATAGTTTGTCTATAGACATGATTTATAATAGAAATTATGTTGCTTAAATCGTGTAGCCTATTGTGAGGAAAAAGGTAGGTTGTTGGTGGTGGTGGTGTATACTTTATTGATTTAAAAATTGTTATGAGTTTTGTAAGACAGACGTATGGATTTGTTTACAAAAATGATAGTCCAAGGTTGTTCATTTTATATAAAAAAAAGTGGTCATTGTCAACAAAAAAAAAAAAAGAGGAAAAAAACTACAAAGTGTGCTCCATATTGCTACTTTGTCTCTTTCCAATTTGAGCAATAACCAACTACGTGAATTTATGAATAGCAGCAAACTTTTCTATTAAGCTTGAAAGTCCTAGCTCCACATTGTGTGCCGTGTATGTTTCTAGTGATTGGAAGTTCGAACTTGGAAAATTGGAGTTATTATGAATGGCATTATCACAATCATATCTGTCTTGTAAATAACATATTTATACCCTTGAAGTACAGCTATTTTCTTAGAATCTAAGGAATTTATGCTTGTTGTATTATGACGAATCCAACTCATGCATTCTTAAAAGTTAATTCCTAGTGTTTACTCTTATCATGATCTTGCCACAACTGTCTGAGCATGTGAATGATCTTAGCATGCCCCGAATGTTAGGAAGAACCTTTTCTCGTGACAGAATATTCTAGAGGGAAAAGAGAGAGAGAGAGAGAGAATCTAAGCACAGAAGGAGAATATTATTCATATATTCCTCTCACGGGTTTGAACTTGGCTTTTATACATGCAGTTAGTTACGTAACAGCTAACTAACAATCCTAACGGCCTGTGGCATGGCTACATCACTGCCCCTAAGCTTCTAGAATGATCCCTCAACTTCCTTCGTGTTGTTATACCTCCCAAGAATCTGTTAAGCTTGAAGCTCATAGTCCTTCAAGTGCCCAGGAATGTTGCTCCTTCTTTTGGGCCTCGTAACCTGATGTTTGAAGTTACTATTCGTAACATTCCCGCGATCTTCAATTAGCACCTTGTCCTCAAGGTGATACTGTTCCTTGAGGCCTTCCCACTCTTCCCATGATGTTTCATCTGGATGCAAGCCTTGCCATTGCACCAGAACCATGCGTGTAAGCCCCTGGTCTGTTGGAACCATTTTTTGACCCAGAATGGCTAAAGGTGTCGTGAGTGGTTGATTGTCCACAGCTCCGGCAGGAAGTGTTTCTACTTTCACCGACTCAGTCGAGCCCACTAAGGGCTTCAAGAGTGAGCAATGGAACACCGGGTGAATGTGAGAGTGTTCCGGTAGTTCTAGCTTGTACGCTACGGGGCCCATTCTCTCAATAATCCTAAAGGGTCCATAAAAATGCCTCTAGAGTTTAGACTGACCCGGTCTGACCACCGTGGTCTGACGATAAGGTCTCAACTTGACCAGGACCCTTTCATTTACCTGAAACTCATGGTCCCTGCGACGTCCATCTACGATGTCCTTCACGCGAGCTTGCGCCTTCTGCAATTTCCGATGAAGTAGATTGAACATTTCCTCCCTCTGACTAAGTAAGTCATCCACTGCAGGTACCTTGGAAGTGCCGGTAAGATATTATGGAAAACTCGGAGGTTTGCGGCCGAACGTGACTTCGAAGGGTGTTACCCCCGTGGAGGAGTGGACGGACGTGTTATACGACCACTCTGCCCACAGCAAGAAGCGCCCCCAAGAGCTGGGTTTCCGATGTACAAATGCTCGTAAATACTGCTCCACCACTCGATTTGCAACTTCAGTCTGCCCATCCGTTTGAGGATGATATGCATAACTCATTCGAAGTTTGGTTACACTTAAAAAGAACAAGGATTGCCAGAACTTGCTCATGAAAAACGGGTCACGATCTGAGGTGATGCTGCGAGGCATCCCATGCAATTTGCCCACCATCTCCATGAATGATTGAGCCACCATCTGTGATGTGTGATGAGAGGGGAGCATTCCTAGGTGTACTCCTTTAGAGAAACGATCCACAATGACCAAGATACATGTGTAACTACGATACGCCGAGAGGCCTACGATGAAATCCATCGAAAGGTCCTCCCATGGCCGTGATGGTACCGGAAGCGGACATAGAAGGCCTCGAGGTTTGGCTATTTCGTACTTCACTAGTTGGCAGTCTAAACAATTGGAGACGAAGTCACGCGTGTCTCAAGTGCTCGTGTTCCACGTAAAATTCTCCGTTATGCGGTTGAGGGTTTTGCGGAATCCCATATGCCCACCTGACGGCGACTGATGGAACTCTGAGAGTAGAACCTTGATGAAGGAGCAGTCCTAGGGTAACCATATACGACCACGATAAAGAATGAGGTCCTGAGCTAGTGAATGATCAGGATATGCGTGAGGTTCAGCGGTCATCTTCCTTCTTAGTTCCCTGAACTCGGGATTTGCCTGCAACTCCCTTCGCAAATCTTCGAGGAAGACGAAGTGAGGGACTGAGATAATGAATAATGAAGCAGTTGTTGATGCTCCTGACCGAGAAAGTGCGTCCGCAACGATATTGCTCTTCCCTGCTCGATACTGAATCACATAATCAAAACCCAGTAGTCGTGCTAGGTATTTATGCTGTTCTGGGGTTTGAGCCGCCTGATTCATCAACTCCTTTAAACTCATATGATCCGTTAGTATGATGAAAGAGTGACCTAATAGGTACTGCCGCCATTTCTTAACCGCGGCGGTGATGGCGGCAAGTTCCCTGACATAGGTGGAAGCTCGTAGTAATCTTGGGCAAAATTACTTGCTGAAGAAGGAGATAGGGTGTCCTTCCTGCGAAAGCACAACACCCATTCCCAAGCCCGAAGCATCAATTTCTACCGTAAAGGGCTTGGAGAAATCTGGAAGAGCGAGTACCGGTGCCGTCGTGACCACCTGTTTGAGATTTTGGAACGCATTGTCGGCTTCCGGTGACCAAACCAGCTCCGACTTAGTCAGTAACTGCGAAAGCGGATGGGCTATCATCGCGTATCCCTTGATGAACCTGCGATAAAATCCCACCAATCCTAGGAAACCCCGCAAAGCTCGTGTGGATCGTGGTTGTGGCCACTCCTGAATTGCTTGTATCTTCTCCGGTACTGGTTGGACCCCATTGTCGGTGACGATATGGCCTAGGTACTCTATTTGCTTATGCGCAAACGAACACTTGGTGAGCTTAAGAGTAAACTGGCCATGTTCTAATACCTGAAACGCGATTTCCAAGTGGTTGATATGCTCTTCCAGGCTGTGACTGTATATCAGTATATCATCGAAGAAGACGATGATATACCTTCGTAAGTGGGGCTGAAACAACCTTTTCATCGTCGCCTGAAACGTTGTCGGAGCATTGCAAAGACCAAAGGGCATTACGCGGAATTCGTAATGCCCATGGTGAGTGCGAAACACCGTTTTGCCGATATCGAACTCCCTCATCAAAATCTGATGGTATCCCTGCATCAGGTCGAGCTTTGAGAACCAAACAGGGCCTCCGAGCTCGTCGAGAAGCTCATCAACTGTCGGAATGGGGAAGCGATCCCGGACTGTTATGGCATTGAGAGCCCGATAGTCCACACAAAAGCGCCACGTTCCATCACGCTTCTTAACTAATAGAACCGGAGAGGAGAATGGACTTGAGCTGTGCTGGATATGGCCTTGCCTGAGCATTGCTGCGACTTGGGTCTCTATCTCTTGTTTTTGGAAGTGATGAGGACATGACCAAGAGCAAGGGCAAGGATCCACTTGAAGGACTTGGAGGGTCTATGACAAGGGCTAGAGCAAGGAAAGCCAAGGAAGCTCTTCAACAAGTGTTGTCCATACTATTTGAATACAAGCCCAAGTTTCAAGGAGAAAAGTCCAAGGTTGTGAGTTGTATCATGGCCCAAATGGAGGAGGACTAAATGGCACCACTTTGTCTCAATTTTAGAGTGTTTAGTTTGTCTAAATAATGGCCCAATCCTTGTAAAGTTGGCTGACCAAAAATATGTTTTGGGTTAATCAACTAAAAGGACTTTAGTTAGGTTTAGTTCAAGTTGTAATAAGGGCCCAATTGGCAACCTAGGCATCAGCCTTTTGGGAGACCAAATGGTGGCTGACTTGTTGGCTGTTGGGGGTGACTTTTGGTTGCCACAATTTCAGTTACACTCAGCCATTAAGGTTTTTTTAATTCCCTAGGTTAATGGCATTAAGTTATTTTAATTCTAGGTTAGTGGGTCATTACTAAAATCTGCTGTAAAGCTTCTATATAAGCTGAACCATTTTATCAATAAAGACAAGTTGAGTTTTATTCAGAAAATTAGAGTTTATCTCTTTTATCTTAGTGAGAGTGATTCTCCTAAATTCTTGAGTGATTCAAGAACACCCTGGCTGTATCAAAGGACTTTCACAACCTTTGTGTGTTGCCCTCGCTGGAAAGAGTGATTCTTTCCTTCCTTTCATCTTCACCCTTGTTCTTTCAAACCACAATTCCAGAAAATCCACCTCTGCCCAGAATTATCTCGTGGCCATAACTCCCATTTTACGCACTCAAATTAAGTGATTCTTGAGCCTAAATTGAATTTCAAAACGAGACCTTTCACCTCGTTTTGGAATCACCTCATTTGGAGCCCTGTAGCTTCAGTTATTGCCATTTCTATATTTCTGTCCAGCCACCACTTAACCTACATTTTACCATCCCATTCATCCATTTTATGCCAAGAACCACCTTATTAAGACCCACGAAATTAACCACCTTATTTTCCATCCTTTCCTTAATCAATTTCCGCATTTTCCATCAAGGTTTAATCCTAGACGATCCTAAGTCACCCCTTGTGCCATGAGGATTCATATCAGGAAGTGAGGGTAACGGTAAGGTTTTACATTGACTGGGGTCGAGTTAGGAAGGAGGGTAATACTGTGATCTGTGGTTCGAGATGGGGGTAGAGTTGATAAAGGTTGGAAGAGGGAGGCGTGTTTGGAGAGGAGTCTTTGGACGGCCGGTATTGGGTGGGCTATCGTTACTGGTGTTTCCATGGAAGGTTCCATTTTAATGTGGAAGAAGGTGCTAGTGTTACCTGTATCCACCAACCTGCGTAACTGAGACAGTGATATCATTTGAAGAGATGAATCACGATCCCCTACTAACTCAATCAACTAGCCATTGTAGATGAATTTCATCGTGAGTGCTGTGTAATCAGTAAGGACTGGGCCTAAAGCTTTGAGCCACTGGACTCCCAGCACAACATCGGCTCCCCTTATGGGCAAAACATGAAGGTCAACCTGAAATTCATGCTTTTGTATTTTCACGGCGAGATTAGGGCATACCTGAGTGCACTGCAATTCCTCACCATTACCTACGGTGACCCGCAATGTTGAGGTCTTTTGTGGTTGCAACTGCAGCAATGTAACCAATTCCTGTTGTAGGAAATTATGGGTGCTGCCCCCATCGATCAGAATCTGGACTCGATGCTCACAAATGAATCCGGTGAGACGTAGTGTCTCCGGCGCACCGTGACCGGACAAGGCATGTAGGCTAATCTGAGCCGGCGCGGATTCCTGTAATGGAGGAGGCAACTGCGATGGTCCTGGGTCTATCTCACGGTTATCATCCTCATCCTCGGTAACAAATAAGAATAGAGATGAAGCGCACTTATGCCCCCTCGAATATTTTTCGTCGCAGTTAAAACATAGGCCTTGTTCCCTACGTATGGCGAGTTCCGATGGTGTTATCTTCTTGAAGGGGATGGATGAAGCACGAGGTCTACTCGGAGAAGGAAGCAGTGGCGAATCCGCTATGGATGAGGTCAAGGAAGGAGATGTACGCGTGACACTCGTTCCCGGGGTTAAGGAAGAAGCAGGTTTCCTGGTCTGACGGCGACCATCGAGAAGTTTCTCTTCATGGAGGCGCACGAAGGAAACCACCTGAGCTAATGAATGTGGTTGCATCACCTGAACGTCCCTTTGAATTGCAGGATTAAGTCCTGATATAAAACAACTCAAGACAAATGGCGCTGGGGGACCGATGACTCTGTTAGCAAGAGTTTCGAATTCTGAGAGGTACGCCGAGACGGTGGTCCGCTGTGTGAGCTTACACAAAACTCCGGTAGGATCTTCGTATGCTGAGGGCGAGAACCGTGCATGGATGGTGTGAAGAAAGGCTGACCAGGAGGAGAGTTGGCCACTTTGATACATCCATTGAAACCACGCTAAGGCTGGGCCCTCCAAGTAAAACGATGCTATCATCAACCTATCGTGCTCCGGTGTCGCATGGTACTCAAAGAACTGAGTTACCTTGAATATCCATCCCTCCGGATCCGTGCCGTCAAATCTTGGAACCTCCAATTTCAATCGATAAGCTGTGTTGGCGGTGGCCGTTGCCGCTGGGGCCGCAAACGACGGCGGAGCGTGAGTGTTGGTGTGGGAGTTTTCTAATTGATTCATACGATTGAGAAGTTCATCGAACTTTGAAGTCATGGATGCCGAAAGTTTTGCAAACGCATCTTCCCAACGCTCCATGCTTGTTTTCGATCGTGTAGCTTCAGCCATGGCGGAGAGGATACAATGAAAGCACCAATGTTAGGAAGAACCTTTTCTCGTGACAGAATATTCTAGAGGGAAAGGAGAGAGAGAGAATCTAAGCACAGAAGGAGAATATTATTCATATATTCCTCTCACAGGTTTGAACTTGGCTTTTATACATGCAGTTAGTTACGTAATAGCTAACTAACAATCCTAACGGCCTGTGGCATGACTACATCACTGCCCCTAAGCTTCTAGAATGATCCCTCAACTTCCTTCGTGCTGCTATACCTCCCGAGAATCTGTTAAGCTTGAAGCTCATAGTCCTTCAAGTGCCCAGGAATGTTGCTCCTTCTTTTGGGCCTCGTAACCTAATGTTCGAAGTTACTATTTGTAACACCGAAGGACTTGAAACTTTGTTCTCAAGCAATATACCTAATACTAGCAAGAAAATACCCTTAACTAAGAAAGTTAATTGGACTGCTATGTTTTTTTATTAATCTTTTTTCTTTAATTGTTTATTTGGTAATCCTGTATCTATAAGTTTTCTGGACTAGTTTAGTTTGTTTTGTGGGGTATCAAAATGCTAGACAAGTTAACCATCATAACTCCAAAACAGAACGCACTTCCCTAAACAGCAAAAATGTGTAGATAGCATTACTCTATTGGTAATAGGTTGAGTCCTTGGGAAATTTCTTCAATTCATATACGTCATGACTTATTGAACATTGAATTATTGAGGTCACTATTAATTAGTTCCATTAAAAAAATTAAAAGTTAAAACTTCTTAATGATGTCTAAATGCATTAATCAAAGATAAAAAATTATAATCTTTTTTAAGTCAGGATAAAAATACTACTGTAATACATAAGTTAGCCTTTTATCTTCATTCTTATTTCAGAAAAAAGTCACTATAAAATATAAATTGTGCACCAAATGACCAAAACTGGTTTCGGGTCCAGAACCGGTTTTTTACCGACCCATTACATAACTAACCTCGAAATAGTACCCGTGGAGTCTGGAGGCACGTGCGCAAGCCATAAACCCTAACACAGGGCTTTTCCCCTTCTATCTCTCTCTGCGTCCTCGGTTATGGCTTCTCGCAGGCTCTCATCATCTATGCTCCGACCATTCCTCCCTCGATCTCCGCCGGAATTTCAAGCTTCGATCCCTTCCCAGCCATTCTCTGTCCCAAACTTTTCCACTGGCGTTTATCCGGTCGCCGTAAGCATTCATTCATTTCCTTTCACTTTTTCCCACTCGATTTTGATCTTGTGCTGCTGCTAAATCAAGTAACCAATAGAAACGCTGTGCTTATTTTTTTTCTTTCATATTTTAGTGGAATTGCAGATTAAGATAGGCTTGGTTAGGGTGAAGAGGATGAGAATGTATTTTCACCTTGTTGTGTTTGAATGACAGAATCCTATCGTTATAGTGTTATAATAAATATATGATGTAACATGATGTTATAGTATGTCAATTGGTATCATATAATCCTTTATTGTGATTGGAAGTTTGTTAACTTACACAGAATAATGTTTAGTACAGTTCTGATCTTCTCTGTTTTCTTGTTTCTTCTTGTTAATTATGCATGATTGAGTGGAATGAATAGAGGAATTGAAGACACACAAGTATTTAGAGCTCTTCAAGGGTTATTTTTTTGGTCTGTTTGGATAAACTTCTCCAACAGCTATGATAGGAGAATAAAACAAGAAGAAAAAAATGAAATAAACTATGCATAAGCTAGTTTCTAGAAGTTCTCTCACATCAGCTTCTCCATAAGCTAATTTTTAAATTATGCGTACCTAATTTAGCTTATGAAGAAACTTATTTGATTTTTTCTTCTCTTATAAGTGCTTATGGAAAAGTTTATCTAAGGTCATGCTTATTCTATGCTTCAGTTTAGTTTTTTTGAAGGTGTGACCTTGGTATATAGATTTTGACTCAAATTGACAGTGTGCAATATAAGCTCTTATGGGTGCTTGCTTTTGTCATTATTTCTTTTGCAGATTACAAAATTATTCTCACAATTTGAGTCCGGTAATGGTTTAGCATCAGTGCTGAGAAGCTCTGGACTGGGCTTGTATCAGCAGGCTGGGGGGGTTGTACCGCCTTTTGCTAGCAGGTTTATGTCAACAGAGGCAACTTCTGTTGATTCTTCTTCTCAAGATAGTTCGACGCTGGAGCCTGAAGTTCCTCCTCGCATTAAATTTAAGAGATTAGACAAAACTGCCAGGCACATTATGCAGGCATGTGACTGCTCTTGATTGTTTTAAATAAGAACATTCCTTTTATTTTGTCATTTGTAAAAATGGTTGGTATTTATATGCTTTAGATTTTAGACAAGGAGGCTGTAGAGGATGTGAGAGGGCAAAGAGAGATACCTGACATAAAGCCTGGTTATATTGTGCAACTCAAAGTGGTATGGAATTTATTTTTTATTCATATTTGTTTGTTTGGTTTTTGTTTGTGATAGTAATTTGATCTTTTGTTTACTAAATCTGATATAACAGGAAGTACCTGAGAATAAGAGGCGTGTCTCTATTATAAAAGGCATTGTTATTGCAAGGCGTAATGCTGGACTCAATACTACATTCAGAATTAGGAGGCAGGTGGCTGGGGTTGGGATTGAATCTTTATTCCCTCTGTAAGTATTACCTTCCCATATTTATGTAGATCTGTTTTTACTATTTGAATGGGTAAAACATCTTTTTTTTCTCATTTATTGGCATTTGAGGAGGGTGTAGTTAAATTGTGTCACTGACCATAAAGATAAGATATAAATAATTACTTCAGGTGATGATAACTATTTGGAATTCTAGTTATGAGCTCGTTGTTTGTGTTGTTTATTATAAAGCACCTTAAATAAAAATGTAAAAAATTTATGATTAATAAGTTGTTCGTGAAAAAACAAAAAAAAAAAGAAGAAAAAAGCAATTTGTAGCTAGAAAGAGATACTACTAAAAGAACGTTAGTGTAAACATAATTATTTCAAAACTTATTCAATTGCACATGAATTTAGAGTTTAGAAGAAGGCTTCTTATTGGAACATAGATTTTAATTCCTGTTCAATCTGTAATCCCCCCAAGCATTATCATTATCTATAGGGAATAAGTGAACTGCTTTTTTAATATAGAATTACAAGGTATAACAATTACTTTGCTTTAATGTGCATTCAGAGTTCAGACTGATTTATGAGCTTAATCTAAGGTGTTTCGTTATGTGCTTGGGATGCGTTGTTGGGATCGTACTACTATTTAATGATCTTCTGTTTATCCTCATTTTCAGCCTGTCATAATTTTGGGTTGGGAAGAGTGGACAGGATGGGGCGGTGTAATTTTTTTGTGCTGGAATTTTTAATTCAGTTGATTGTGCTTGTAGTTATATTACATAATGGTTAATGCCTTATATTTGAACTGTGATAGGTATTCACCTAACATAAAGGAGATAAAGGTGCTTGACAAGAAGAGAGTGAGAAGGGCCAAACTCTACTATCTGAGGGAGAGAATGAACCCACTTAAAAATTGACATGGATCTTCATCTTGTTGGACATTTTTTATGATTCATGATTTGTCATAATTAGTATCTACATGTGTATTCTTTTATTTGCTGCTGTTGTGTCGTCAACTAGATTTGTTGTTTCAATGTAGCTTATTACTACCTAAGAATTAAGATAATGCAGTTTTATTTCAATCCTTAGAACCTGTCATGTTTTGGAAGGGTAATACGCATGAAATTGTAATAAGATGCATTCGTGTTAAAACTTAAGTTTCTTGAAGGCATGTTTTTCCCTGTTATGTTAAATCCTTGAAAAATGGGCTAGCATTTTAGCTGCCTTTTGTATCAATATGATTAAATTGAAATTAGCAGGGCTTCAGGGGTTTTGATTGATTATTATCTGATTAACCAATTACAGTTTACAAATTTGCATTGAAACATTCAAGCGATGGTAAAAGGCTAAAAGCAGTTGTCCTCTTTTATTGGGAGTTGTAGTTTGGGAGTATCTTGGCAAAATTAGTTGTATTAGAAACTAATCAATCCATATTAGATGGTTACTATCAACTTTCAGGTGAAGCAACCTTTGACTTTGAGCTGGAATTTTTGAGTCCTAGAAAGTTGAAATGCAAATATACTTGGGCAAATGATTACTATATGGCTCCTTTGACAGTTGAATGGGTTGTCAACTGGGATATACATACCACTCTTGGACACCAAGTGAGTTTTACCTTGTTTTTGGATTAGGAATTTCAAAATTTTAAGGAATTTGAAATGTCTAGAATTTGAATTGCTTTGATTTTAGTTTCTTTCATTTTTTAGATACTTTGTTTGGATAAATCAATTTAAATTTCTTCCATTTTAAATTCTTTGTTTGGATATGATAATTCAATTTCTTCCATATGCAAAATTTTAATTTTATATTTTAAATAGATGAAATTTTAATATTAAACTTTATAGAAAATAAACACAATTTAATTTTGAAATATTAATTAAAAAATATTTTCAATTTTTAATAATTTATAAATATAAAATATTGATAATTTTAACTAGGGTTGTTTTGCCTAACCACAATCAGTGATGTTTTTGAATCGACATCAACCAAGGCTATTTTTCGATCGACATCAAATAGGGTTTTTTTTGTCAAAGTATGTCGGGAATATTTGTTAGTTTGACATCAGTCGAGACTATTTTTTGGCTAACGTTGGTTGAGTCTATTTTTCAGCCGATGTTGGCTAGATTTTTTTTACCAACATCGACTAGGGTTTTTTTGGCCGACACCGACTAGGGTCTTTTCGAACGACATCAACCAAGGTTATTTTTAGCCAACGTCGGCCTAAAAATTCTAGTAGGCATTGACAAAAAAATCTATCCAATATTAGCTAAAAAATAACTTGGTTGATGCCGACCAATAAAACCTATCCGATGTCAGTCAAAAAACATCATTGGTCAACATTGGCCGAAAAATCCCTAGTTGAAGTTGGCTAAAAAAATAGCTCTGACTAATGTCGAACAAAAAACCCTACCCAACGTCAGGTATAAAATAGTCTTGGTTGATGTTGGCTAAAAAATAGTTCTGACCGATGTCAACGGAAAAAATTCTAGTGGATGTCGACTGTAAGAACCTAGCCGATGTCGATTAAAAATAGTTATGCCCGATGTCGATAAAAAATATTTAACTGGTGTTAGCAGAAAAAACCCTAGTCAACATCAACCAAAAAACCTAGCTAATGTGGTTAAGAAATAGCTCTGACTGATGCCAGTCAGAAAACCCTAATCGATGTCAGCAAAAAAATCCTAACCGATGTCGGCAAAAAAATCCTAACCGATGTCAGCTAAGAAAATCTAGTTGACATCAGCCAACACACCTTAGCTAACATTGACTAAAAAATAACCTTAACCGATATTGGCAAAAAGTAGCTTTGGCTGGTGTTGGCTGGAAAAACCTAGCTGACATCAGTTAAAAAACCCTAACAGGTGTTTACTCAAAAGTTAGTCATGATCGATATCAGTAGAAAAAATCTAGCCAACATTGGCCAAAAAATCATTGGTCAACATTAATTGAAAAAACCTGGATGACAACGACCAAAATAATCCTTGGCCGACATTAGCAAAAATTTCCCATGAGTGACGTCAGTGAGAAAATAACCCTAACCAATATCATCTAAAAATAATCTTAGTCAATATCGGCAAAAAATAGTGTTGGTTGATATCATACAAAAAAATTTTGACCGAAAAACCCTCGGTCAACGTCAGTGAAAAATAACTTATGTCGATATCGGTCGTAAAACCTTTGGTCACCCGTAGTTGTGAGTGTTGAGCGAAAAAGAGTCGCGAGTAAGAACGTGAATTAGAGTGAGTATCTCCGAAAAAAGAATTTCAAATTCTATATTTTTTGAGAGAATTTGAAATCCCACTATTTTAGTCAATCAAAATTATTCATAAAAATATCAAAAATTAAATCTCCTTTCAAATACTCTATTCAAACAAGCTATTTATCATGAATCATTTTAAATTCCTTGAAAAAATGAATTCCCCTACTAAATTGTTCCATCCAAACAAAGGGTTAAGGTTTAGTGGTCGTGGAATTTTTTTCCCTTAATAGTGCCGAAAATAGCATTGTTTAGTATTCCAAATTCAACAGTTCAAGAATAGCAGAGATGGTCATTGTACAGATAGGCAGGAAGCCTACTTACGAGAATGAGAAATGAACAAGATGATATACATCAGAGATAGGTGCATTCTCCTTCTTCCTCCTCTTTGAGTAAGAACCTTCTATATGTTATAACTTAAACATAATCGTATCACTACGCAAAATAGGTTTCATGTATCACGTTCCAAGTAAATATGTGGTTGAGATTAAAAATTGTTTTTTTTATCCTTGCATTATATTGAGAATGTTTGCTAAATTAAAGCATGACATTGTCTCTCATACGGTGCCCATGATAGATTATTGTAAGTTAAGAAGCCAAGAAAGAACAAAAAAAAGATATTTTTTTAGTTCAATTCTCCTCCACATTATTTATTAGGTTTGCTTTATTGCTTGAATGAAGGCTTATAGGATTTGTGCCTTTGCGAGCATTCTTTTTAGGGTAAATATCCAATTTGATCTTTAAAAATGTAAATCGCTGACATTTGAGTCCCTAAAAAATGCAAAAATATTTTTTCCTATAATTGTAAAAATGGGATGTTGACTCAACATAATTAATTTGTCATGGAAAAGTCGATGGACCATTTTGTCATTTTTGGACATTTTAAAAAAAATTACGGCAAGCTCTCTCTCCTCTTTAGACAGTTGAACCCTCTTTGAAATTGAGGAGGTTCTAGTGAGTATATTACACTTTGAGATATGTGTAAGCGGGCTTGAATATGTGGTAGAATGAGGAAAACTAAAAATAAAGAGAGTCGCATGGGGCATCATGTTGAAAATTTTGCTAGAGCTTGTAAGACGGAGGTTGATTGACAGTTTTTGCATTGCATGGTGTGGGAGGATTATGTCCTCGAATGTCTTTGTGACATGTTGTTGGAGCAAGGAATTGGTCTCGAGCTCATTCACCAATTTGATGTTGATAAGTACCATGTGTATTGGAATCCCACTGTGATGAAGAATCTAAATTCCTAGTGAGAAATGTATATGTTGAGATTTAAAAAGAAATATTTTAGGATGCATGTTAGATTCGGTAGATAACCACATTGTCATGGTTGCTAGTGTGGGTGTGACTTGTTTAAGTCCTTATGTGTTTGGTTGATGAAGCAAAAAGACTCACCCTTACATTTTGCTCAGGATTAGATAGCGGGTGAGGATCTGACATCCCATCTCAAGGATGAATGCACTTGGAGGTGGTGGATACTTGATGCGATTGGCGGCATGGATAAATTCCTTGGGCACCTTTGTTATGCGTAGACATTTACTGGCTTATTTTTTTGGTGTAGTTTCCACACCGGATTGGGTCTAGAGATGATTGCTTTGAGTTTAGGACCTTCTTTTTTATATGTATTTGAGTTGGTTAGGCCTAGGCTTTGATACTTTTGATATGTGTATATTTAGTCATCTACTTTGTCATCATATACAATCGTACCTTGAGGTTGTACTCATAACTTTATCTAAGGAAAATATTTATTCATATTTATATATTTTGTGATTTAGATATATTCCATTTCTTTTAGTCCACTTTAAATATTTTAAGAAGTAAGCTTCTAAGCGAAACTACATTACGCTTTCATTTAAAGAATATGAACAAGTCGTTTTATCTATTACGTAGTATCAACTCTTGAAAGCAACTAATAAAAAGTTTTAAAAATTCACTAAAATTTCAATTCATGTTTTCACAGCCTTACATAATTGTGAAATTAAATTGATTAACACGTGTTATAAAATAAAGAAATAAAATAATAAATGTATAATTACAGTCTTAGAAATTAGAGTGTTGCAAAGAGCATCATTGGCATTTCTCATTGTGTCAATTTGATAATTCGGTCAATTTAGAATTAATTTTAGTATTTTTAACATAATAAGAAGTTTTAACCACCACAAAGCAATACTTATCGAGTTTGACACTAATTGTAATGGTTATTTATTACAAATCTGTAATAGTGACATTTAAATTATCACTATCGTTTTGTATATTTGTGACAACTTGATTTTGTCACCATCATATATGAATATTAGTGATGATATTTTCATCACAATAATTATTAGTTTATTGTAACTATCTAAAACATCGTCACTAATGCAGTAGTGACTCGCATATTAGTGACAACAGGTGGCCAATCAAAATATCGTCACAAGATGTCTCTAGTGATGAGTTTTTATGTTTTTAACGATGAATGTTGTTATTACAAAAGATAATTTGTAAAATGTGAAATCAAAGCATAGATTGAAACAATCTTAGATTTTGTAAAATTTGCGACATGAAAATATTCTATTTACACGCATGCTTCAATAAATCATTTGATTCTTTTTATTATATTGATCAAAATACATAGAGTAACAATATTTTTTAATGAATTTTAAGATTCATGGAACTATATAAGAGAAATTGAGTATGAAAAATTATAAGTTCTTGTTAAGAGTTTTTTTAATTTTTAAATATTATTGTGGTTGTTAAAAACAACCATTATGTTCATTAAGTATGTGAAAATACGTCTAGGTTACTTAAGTAATGTTTTGTGACAATTTTTAAGCATCATTTGTTAAAATTGTTAGCAGTAGTAGTTCTAAATTGACATAAGGACCAAATTAACATAAGTTTGAAACATAAAAGACTATTAAAAATTTTGAAAGATATGGGACGGGACTAAATCTAAAAATTAAAAGGTTAAAATATATTTTTAGTTCTTTATATTTTTTATTATATTCAGTCCAATTCCTTATATATGTTTTAAAAAATTAATTTAGTACTTTATGTTTTTCTAAAGTAAGTCAAAATGGTTCTTACAAAACAATAATAATTTCCAATTAATATTAAAAATCTAAAAATTAAAAGGTTAAGATATATTTTTAGTTCTTTATATTTTTTATTATATTCAGTCCAATTCCTTATATATGTTTAAAAAAATTAATTTAGTACTTTATGTTTTTCTAAAGTAAGTCAAAATGGTTCTTACAAAACAATAATAATTTCCAATTAATATTAAAGTATTTTTTGGTTACTTGTGAAACTTATTTTCATGCCATTATCATCATTTGTGTTGTCCTTTTTTGTTTGAACATCATATGCATTTCATAGTTTTCAGGATAAAAATCAAACTAAATATAATAAAAAATATAAATTAAAAATTTTAAAGACAAAAAGTGTGTTATAGGTACAATAAAACAAAGCAACAAATGTGTAATTTAGCTTATAAAAGAATTGATGGGGTAATTTTACTTCACCCCCATTTGTTAGGGGAGAAATTTTTACTTTCTCATGAATCCTAAATTGAAAAACTTAGTTTTCATGTTTGATACGTATTTTTAAGAAACATTCTTGAAAAACTATGATTCCTGAAAATTGTTTTTAACTCATACTAGTGTAAAGTTTTACGATTTACAAATTCTTATATTATTATAATTTTTAATATATTTGTAATGTATTTCTATTTTAAATATGTTTGTGTGTTCGTGCATGAGTGGCGTATGATTGCAAGTATATTCATAGGTATCTGTTGTAAAATTAAAACAAAAAATAAATTAAATTAAAAATAAACAAATTATTATACTAAAACAAATACTTTTAATATATATATATATATATATATGCACTAAAAATAAATAATTTTAAATTTTTATATTTATACTTAAATTATATTAGAGTAACTTACCTTATATAAATAAAGTTATTTAAGTAATTTCAAATTAAGGTATCCATAAGTTTGAGTTATTATTTACCTATGTTTCATTGATAAACAAGTAAAATAAAAATTAATTTATTTTACTCTTACACGCATGTACCTATTAAATTATCCATTTTAATCTAGAATAAATTTCAGTATATTTTTTTTCTTCTCTAATCATTATATTTACAAACTAAATTAAAACATGGATCAAGCAAAAATTGAGGATTTACAAACGAAATAATATTTTTATATTATATAATATAAATCACTCATCCATAATCATGATCACCAGTTTTGTTCGGTACATACACTCATTACATTATGTCCACCATCTTTGAAACAACAACATCAATAGAAGAGATCAATTTTAACAGTATGCAAAAATTTTGACATTATTGTAAAGAATGATACATAAAACATTTTTATTCGAACATATGACAAATGCAAAGGGAGTTAAATTGTTACTCTAGGATAGCACTTTGAAATTGAAAAAAAAAAAAACATAAACATTAGAAAATAATGCAAAAAAATGACATAATGAAATAGACAAAAGAAAAGAAAAGACAGTGAAAGTTAGGCAGTATGAAATGAGACATATAAATGGATGGATAAACAATATATTTGGAATTTAAAATGAAAATTAAATTCAACTCAAATAATTAACGAATAATCAGACCAAAAAGATGAACAATCTTAATTACATATAATTAATTTGAAATAATTAGAATTTAATATTTAATGATTGGATTACTTATAATTAACTAATAATAGACAAATTTTGTAATGCTAATCAATTTTCATTAATTAATTATAATATATTTTATAAATGAATAAATTTCCATATTAATAAATATATCCAAAACTTTTTATCATAAAAGTAATTATTAAAAATTTATATCTGAAAATATATTTAAATTTTTCCTATTGTAAATTTATTAAAAAATAAACTAATATCTAAAAAATATACTAAAAACATTTTATTTTTGAATATTTAAGAATAAATTAAATTTATAAACATATTATTAAATACAATTTAAATCATAAAAAATGATTTGAAGTTTAAGAAATTACACTTATAAAAGATCGATCTTGAATGTGAGATTTGAATATGCACACGGTTTAATTTATTTTTTATTTGATTTAAATAATAATAATAATAATAATAATAATAATAATAATAATAATAATAATAATAATATAACTAATAATTTGTAAATTGATTCAAATAAATTTTTATTTAATTTTTTAAACAATAATATATTAATTGACAAACACATGTATTAATTTTAAAGGATAGAGTGTTTGGAGAATCAACCAAAGAACTTGTTTTGTTTCTTAATCTGTAGCTTGACGTTGAAAATGACTATTTCATTATAAGTTATCATAGCAACAATCTTGAATGTGTTTTATCAATTACGTTTGAAATTAAAAAAAATATCAAACATTTAATTCTTTTTATTAGTGATTGATATCAATCTACTTATCAGTTAATAAGGTTTATTAAGGGTAACTAAAATTTAAAAATATAACCAAATATATACATATTAAAATTAATGGATAATTTTACTCTTAATTTATTAATCAATTTAATTTCTTAACAAAATTTTCAGGTAGTTGGATAAATCTATTTATGTTTATAAATGTTTTTGTGAGTGACACATGACAATAACACATCATGTAAAGTGCCTTTGTTAGAAGATTTTGTAGAACTTTAGCTTTTGAGGAAATTGTGACACTTGAAACTTTCCTCTAATTTGTAGATGATAATTTTTTAAACTTTTATCCAATCAGACTACCTTTTAATTATTTTAATGGGTTTTTGATTAACTATCCATTTTTTATATTTGGTGCAAATGACTTTGTTGCAAAAAAAAATAATTATTAATATTTTTTTATTTTATTTTCAAGTTAAAGATATTAAATTTTAATTAATACCCAAGATTGTCATTAACATTAAATACAAAGATATATATATATATATATATATATATATATATATATATATATATATATATATATATATATATATATATATATATTCCATCCATAATTGTTATTTATACATTAAAAAAATCAATTTTTTTATATAAATTATATGTTTTGAATGACTGCATATTTAACATATTTATTTATATTTTCTATATTGTATTTTTATTAACAATAAAACTAAAATTTTAAATACTTGTTAAACATATTTACATGTATTTTTTATTCATTCTGATACACAAAATAATTAAATAGAAAATTACATATTTGAATTATAAATTATTTACCATTCAATTGTCAAATTAGGTTCTAGTGTATTTGAATAAGATTATATGCCTTAATTACATAGAAACATTTGTTGCATAATAGAATTCTTTTTTTTAAGTTTATTTAATTGGTTATTCAAAAAAATATTTTAATTTGGTTTAAAATATCTAGCTACAAATTAATATATTAAGATTTTTTAATTGATAGTCAATCAAAACTTTATTTGTTTTCAAATTGTTTTAATTAATTTTAAATTTCTAATTACATTGATTAAAAATTGTATTGTACAGGGTCCACAAAATTTACGTGGCAAGCTACATGACACTCCGATATACATGTCAGCCCTGGTATAAGAGCGCGGACGACAGACCCTTAGCAACCGGGCTCCCAATTGACAGTTATCTCTAGCCTCTTATTATTTGAATATATTATCATCTCTTTATCACGTGGTAGATGATGCAATCCTACCCCCCAAGGGCATTCGATATAAGACTTCAAGAAGATTGGGCCAGAGATGCAAGAGAAGACCCTAAGATTCTCATGAGCCTTAGAATAGATTTCGGGCCCATGAGCTAAGTATGAGTCCACTTATCTTTTTACATATTAGATTAAGGTTTCATTATTTTTGGGTCTTGTATTTAAAGCTCCATAATGTAGGTAGGGTACCCTAGAAATGTAGGATTTTTTAGCCTTTGTATTTTAGGGCACCTAGACTAATTTTTATATTAGAGGTAGTTTTGTAATTTTACATGCATTAAGCGAATATTTGATGTGTGTGTTAGAAAATCAATTTAATTAAATTGGGAGAAGCCCAATCCAATTAAATTTTAGAGGGCGAGGTGAGCATTTGCCTGGTACACCCCATTGCCACATCATATAGTCACACTTTGTGCATGTCCTTCATGTTTTACATGCCTCATGACACCTAAGCACACTTAGTGGAGAATCTTGAACTTGATATTGGATTAGTGGCTGAACCATAGCTAAAATTCACTAATCATAATTAGTGAAAATTTGGCTCCATAAATTCAATTTCAAATTCAAGTAAAATTTGAATAGAAATTCAAATTTTCCTTTAATTTTGTGTGACACTTAGGCTATAAATAGAGACCATGTGTGTGCATTTTTTTGGAACTTTGATCATTTAAGAATTATACTACAAAGTTCAGACCTCACTTGAGGTACAAAATTCCGTGCTCCTTCTCTCCTTCTCCCTCTCCTCATCTTCTCCTCCTTCAAGCTCTTATCCATGGCTTCCTATGGTGAGCTTCTTCTTGACTCATCTTCCCCTTGAAGTGGCGTCTCCAATCATCTTCCTTCTCCATTCCGCTACCATTCATCTTCAAGAAGCAAAGGACTCCATTGATGAAGAAGATCCAAGGCCTACAAGCTCCACATGGAGCTACATCATGATTCCCTCCCCCTTGAAAAGGATTTGACCTCAAATCCAGAGGTTCTTGAAACTCAGGGATTCTTTCCACAACACTTGTAAAAAGAATTAAAACATATGTATTAGTGATGTTGGGTATCTTAGAGTAGGGTGTTCGCTCTTTGACAACTGCGAAATCTATCAGCAAGTGTACTGAGTCACAAGTAATATAAAACGATAAGAACCGAGTATCGAATCACAGGGAGTTTGTTTCATTCGCAAAAGCGTTCATTCAATAAGTAGACATTTGTATACAATCATGAAATGGAAATAAACACATGATATAGTTGCAATTCTAAAGATAACTACAAAATTAACTATGTAAATGCGAGAGATAAATAGATGATTAAAACGTTAGGTCCTTCTACTGAGCGACTTGATGCAATTAAAGGTTTTTCTCTATTTAAGGTTGTTTTTGTGTTCTATGCTGAGGACAAATACACCAAACACCAATTCCTCGCGTGAATGGTCTAATTTTATTTAAACCTCATTCTTGGATGTCTCGTCGAACTTAGCCTAAGCGAATTGCATTACGATTACAACATATTAAAAACTAAATCCCTACACTCTGTGTCCAGACATACAGTTATCTAGCCCTGCTCTATCCAGTTCTAAGGATTCAAAACATTTTCCAATGATAAAAATCCTAACTTTACACAGACATGGGTGATCAATCCACAAGCATGCAATAATTAAATGCAGATAGAAGCAATGAACACATCAAAACAACATTAAATAGTTTTTGCATCAAGGCTCAACAGAAATTCCCAACAAAAGCTTTAGCCTTCCATGACAAGTTATCACCTTTCAACTACAATAGGGGTTTTTAGAAGAAAAATTCAGATTACACACTGGTGGGGATGTCTCCTCCACCTTTAGGAACCTAGAAATCACTCTAAAACCTAGAATCCTCTTGAAAGCTGAGGTTTTTGGTGCTCCCTTGACCTGCTGCTTCTCTCACGTATATCTCTATTCTTCCCAAAAGCTAAAAACTCTCCTTTTTACGCCAACTTCAACTTTTAAGGGTTTTCTGTCCTTGAAGGCTCGCTTAGCGCCATTTTCACACTAAGCGCGAATTAGTGATTTTTGGCTGAACGAGTCAGGCGCGCTGGGCGCCAGAAGAGACAAATGACTCGTTGGGCGAGCTGATGGTGCGCTGAGTGCGTGCATGCACGGAAAATTCTCTTCCAGATTCTCCTTATTCACTAAGCGAGCCGATGTCTCGCTTAGCGGATGTTGCTCACTAAGCGCATATGTCTCACTTAGCGAGACACCAACTGCTGCAACCTTCTTATTCTTCATCTTTTCACCTGAAACTGAAGTTGGAAACACATTAATTCACAATGAAGGGAATATCTACTGCATAAAAATTAAACCAAACATAAAAATATGTACAAACCTACAAAAAGAACTATAAATTAAGGAAAAGACATAAATTTCATAATTCTTTTCAATACAAAAGTTAGTCGTAAATGATGACTAACAACTCCCCCAAATTTACAGTTTTGCTTGTCCTCAAGCAAAGAAAGAACAATTCACTTGTCCTTAAGTGATAAGATCACAGTGGTTATTCAAAATTGTGTTTTCCAAAGAATTCAATCACATGAACACAAGTGGCAAGCAATGCTTTCAACCAACAACTTCTCATAGAGATATGCAGAATTTGAAAGATAGGAACATGATTATTAAGCAACACAAGTGAAATAAACTAGCAAGCAAGACAAATATCAAGGAAGGTTCATCAAGCCAATTCCTCATGGTCACTGTTTCACTTAAGCACAAGTGTTTAGGCAATTTATCAATCAACAACCAACATAAGTCCCAACTTTTGAATTTCATCTCATGACATACAATTACAAACACACAATTTGAATCCGAAGGACTTTCTAGGCTTGTAATGAGGCTGGGCTGCAAACAATTCATGGTTTTTCTAGGATGCAAAGGCTTAAGTTCTAGGAGAGCATTCATCCTTAGATTAACTCTTTTTCTTTTTATTCCAGCTTCAATTACTTGCCTTTTTCATTTAAGGCACTTAGCTTCAAATAACAGCCCACACAACATTTATTCTTGAAATTTCTTTTTCTCTCTTTTTTTTTTTATTTTAGAAGCTTTTATTTACTACTTCTAGACAATTTTCTGTATGGTTGTTATTTGTCTTACCATTCTTATCATCACCCAACAATCTCCCCCAAATTTGGGGCAAATTTGCTTTGAATCGTAATGCTCTCCTACAACCTAAGAAAAGGTAGATGGAGATTATGACTTTACAGGCTCAAGGTTCAGCTCAATCAATGAAAAACAAGCTCAACATGGGTGCAAGGGATTTATCATTCATGAACAGGGTAAGCTTTTTGGCTAAGTGGCTATTTCAATCAATCATGGCCTTCATCATTTCCAAAATTCATGCATTCATTCTCAGAGATTCATGCAAAAGTTGGTACCTAATGCTAGTCGCTCTCTCACAATTAAGATCACACAACTCACTGGGTTGTGGCTAATGATTACCTTCACAATTTATCTGTCAAACCAACTAACATTTTCATTCATGTCCCTAATTCATGTTCTTTTTCTTCTAATTACTGCATACTTACCCAAGGCAAGTGATCTACGCATCACAATTCACTTAATCCATGCAATCGATCAATTCAAATCATTCACAAACACAAAATTTTCCAATCAAGGCAAACCATTGCATAAATCAAACTGCAAACTATTCAACAAGCTATAAAATTTGCTAACTAAATAAACTGAATATAAAAGCATAAAATAAACATAAAAATGTATCAATAACAGGAAAAGTAAATCAAAATCTTGTTAAGGCTCCTCCTGTGCTGCTGTAGGCTCGTCCTAAGGCGAAGAAGGAGCATCCTGGGCTGGCTGAGGAATATCCTGAGCTGTAGCAGACCATGGATCCCAAGTGCTTTGTTCTGCTGCCATATCTACTGCATAATCTGTATCTGCAATGCCATCCTCCTCCTCTGAGACCTCCAAAACTAGTGTAGTGACCGGTGAAGTCCGCGAAGTGGTCTTTGGAGTGGCCTCCGGCTGTGGCTGAGACTTCTGGGCTGCAGAAGCCTCACCTCCCCCCAAAGGAGAAGGCTACACTCCTGGCCAGGCCACCTGTGCTGTAAACTCCTCCATGTTGATGATGGGCTGATGCTGAGTCGAGTCATGGATACTCTACATCACCAGGCATAAGCCATGGTGGAGGCTCTACAACATCGGCACTAGAACGCCTGAGCTCTGCATGGAGGTGCCGAAGGGTGTTGAGATAGATGCTGATGGTGGTGGAGTTGGAGCACAAGGAGCTGGAGGTGTAGAAGAAGAAGGAGCAGTAGTAGAAGCCTTAGGTCTTGGAGCCTGTGCCTTGTGGGTCCCTGGAAATGTGATCGAAGGATCATCCAGGTTCTAGTAGTTCTTCTTAATATACACCATATTAATGGTAGGGCTGAGAGACTCAAAGGTGAGGGAGTCTGAGACAACTCCTCAGGCGACGCACAAGGCTGTGATAAGTGCGGGAAAGCCGAGCCTGGAGGAGTTGGACTGGGCCATCTGAGAGATCTGTCTAGAGATAAGCGAGCCCATGACCATGTCCATCCTCATAACAAGTCCATAAAATAACCTCGCCCTGTCCATATTCAAATCAAACGTGTGAGAAGTGGGGGCGAGGTTAGAATATGACAAGACACTCCAGGTCTGTGCCAGTGTAGTCAAATCCTTCATCAGGAGCTTCCGGGGCGCACCCTCTGCATTAAGTACAAATCCCTTCCCTGGGATGTAGAGTCTGGAAGCCAGCTCCTGAGGGTCTATGCGAGTGATGTAGACTGCTCCCCTGGCTCCAGAACTAGTGGTGTCTCCAGAAAAACATTCAGAGAGGTGGCATCAAATTTAATCAGCTTCCCCTGCACTCGAACCTGCCTGGGGGATTTGTCTTCAGGATCATATAGGTTGGCATAAAATTCCTTGACCAGGGCCACATCTATGTTCTCATCCATTTGCCTGGTCAAGGATTTATGCCAGTTTTGCCTCTCAAGTTCCCTGCGGAACTCATCATACTCCGTGATGTAAAGAATCACATTCCTCTCTGGAAGAATGTTCTGAGCATATCTCTCCTAGGCACCCTCAGATATGAATCTAGTGGTGTCATAGGGCTCCCGGGGTCTGGAGACAGTGGATTTCCTCTTCCTGGAGGCCATCTGCATAAAAAAGAATCACAGGAATCAAGTTAGACAGATTTTATTTCAAAATGAAAGTAGAAAAATAAAACAGAAAAACAGACTGGGTGCTTAGCGAGACTATCTCGCTTAGCGTGCCTTATGAAATTAACAGCTCAAGCTTAGCGCGCAAGGCGCGCTTAGCGCGACAACACAAAAACATAGACTCTGGCTAAGAGAGACATACTCGCTTAGCTAAAACAACACAATGGCTAAGCGAGCATGGCTCGCTAAGCCTTATTCTCTCACAGAGAGCTAATTGCGCTTAGCGAGACTGACTTGCTTAGCACGACACACTACACAGGCTTAGCGCCAGCAAGCGTTTAGCCAAACTTGACCACTGGAACATGATTGGCTTAGCGAGCAAGCTCACTAAGCCTAATTCAAAAATAAAGAAGAAATTGCGCTTAGCGAGACTAACTCGCTTAGCGCATGAACAAAAACTCGGAAAACTAAATTGCTTTGGGCTTAGCGAGACTGACTCGCTTAGCCCAAGCTTATTCACTAATAGAGGTTGGGTGGCTTAGCGAGACTAACTCACTTAGCCACTAACAGAAGACCAAAAGCCTCTTAGCCTTTGACTCAAGCAACACAACTCGCTAAGTGCGGCACGCCAGCTTAGCGAGTTCATACGAACACATAAACAAAATCTGGAAATTTAAACACTCGCTAAGCCAAAGTGTAGTGGCTTAGCGAGTTCATACAGAAACTCATATATTAAAAAAAAATGATGATCATGCTTAGCGGGATAGGGCCGGCTTAGCGAGTTCATCAGAAAACCCAGAAATTCATCAAAAATTGATGAACTCGCTTAGCGAGAACATCGAAAATTCCAGAAAAGTTGGGGCTTTTCAGCCCCCTAACACAGGCCCCTATTAGGCCTGAAAATCTAATCAAAGCATAGCAAAATGGCATACATTATGTGCGAAACAAAACCCCTAAAAACATAATGTCTAGAAATTATCCAAACAACAATCAAATCAACACAAAATTGAAACTTTAAAACACTAAAGAATGGCTTCTACCCTAAGGTTCAAAATGAAAATTAAAATGCAAAGTAAGAGAAACTTACTTGGATTGCTGGAAATGTTGAGCAAAGAAGGAAGCAAAAGAAGCAAAAGGCAAGGAAGTGCAGTGTAGATGAGTACAAAAAAAAAGCAGAGGAATGCCAATGATAGGAGTTATAATTTGCACAAAAGAAACTGCCTAAGGCAGTAATGTTTATTTTTGGCCATTTCGATTGCCTCGCTTAGCGCGGTTCACTCGCTAAGCGAACACTCAATGACGTTTGATTTTTCAGATTTCAAATTCATGTGCTTAGCGAGACATCTCGCTCAGCCCAATTCAAAAATTAGAAAACCCGAGAAGGATTTGGGCTAAGCGAGCATGTCTCGCGCATAATGAACCCCATACTTAGCGAGATCTGCAACTCTGATTGGTCTGCAACTTTCGCTTAGCGGGCCGTGGGCCGGCTTAGGGAATTAAATGTTTCCTGATGCAGTAGTGGGGCTCGCTTAGCGAGATGGTCTCACTAAGCGCAATTCCAAACCCGAGAGGGATTTGGGCTTAACAGGCTAACCCGCTGGGCCCAATTCACATTAAGGTCTAACAAAGCAAAAATTGCGCTTAGCACACATGAGTGTTTAGTGAGATGAAGCTGTGCGCTTAGCGAGATGACTCACTGAGCCCAATTCCAAAAGATGAAATTCCAGAGAGGTTATTTTGGGCTTAGCGCACAGGGCTCGCTTAGTGAGGCCCCATCAACCAATGAGTAGGGGTTGATGCGCTTAGCACGAGTGATGACTCACTCAGCGCATGCATAACGATTCGCTTAGCGCATAGGGCACGCTGAGTGAGTGGATGTCTAAAAAAAATTTCTAAGTTATTTTTCCATCCACAGCTTCAGAGAAGCTTAATCAACCCCATATCCAAATGCAAAACATGCTGATGATTTTCTCATACAATCACAAATAAGTAATCCTAACTATATGCAATGAACATGAAATTAAAAAGGGATGGGTTTCCTCCCAGTAAGCGCTCGTTTAACGTCATTAGCTTGACGCATCTTACTTCATGGATCTGGATCAAATTTGGTTCCAACCTTCTGAACCATCTCCTTCCATCCTTCATTTACCTTTGAACAAACATTCTGGTTGAGCAAATGCTTTTCTTCATCAAACAAATCAAAGCTAATCTTCTGATCAGCTATGCCCATTTCCAGCTTTATCTTTCCCATATCCACCACGCAAATGGCGGTTAACATGAAGGGACAACCCAAAATCAAGGGGATTTCAGTGTCCTCTTCAATATCCATCACTACAAAATCAGCGGGGAAAGTAAAATGCTTCACTCTAACCAGAACATCTTCAATTACACCATAAGGTTTGTTAATAGAATGATCTACTAGTTGTAGTGTCATTCTTGTTGGCATAATATCCAACTCTCCAAGTCTCCTGCACATGGAGAGCGGCATCAAGTTTATTCTGGCCCCCAAATTAATGAGAGCTTTTCCAACAAACACAGAACCAATAGAGCAGGGAATTGTGACACTCCTAGGATCCTTGTGCTTCAGTGGAAGGATTCTTTGAATCACCGCACTGCAATTTCCCTCCACAACAATATTATCACTATGAATGTACTTGCTCTTCTTGGTTAACAAATATTTTAAAATTTTTGAATAGAGTGGCATCTGCTGCAGGGCTTCTCCAAAGGGAATTGTTATCTCCAATTTCTTGAAGATGTCAAGGAACCGAGCTAATTGTCGCTCCTTGTCTTTCTTTGATGGTACCAAAGGATATGGCACCTCTTTCCCTATACATGGAATAGCCTCTTTCTTCTTCTCACGTGCAAGCTCACTCTTTGTCTTTCTTACTCCCTCTCTTTCCTTCTCTTTTTCATTTTTTTCTTTTTCTTTTTCATTTTCTTTTCCTTCACCATTTATTTCTTTCTCATTCTCATTTATTTTGTTCTCCCTCATCTAGTTTTCTTCTTTTTCCTTCTCTTCTTCTCCTTCTTTAATCACTAGCTCTTGGTCATCACTAATTCTTCCCTCATCCTCAACCATAGTTGCCTTCCTGCCTCTGGTCATAACAACTTTGCATTCTTCTTTTGGATTCTTCTCAATGTTTGCTCCAAAAGTGCTAGAAGAATTTTCTGCTAACTGTTTTGCTAGCTGGCCCACTTGGATTTCAATGTTTTTGATGGCAAACTCTATGCTCTTGTGGTTTAACACAGTGACCTGCATAAATTGAGCCAGTGTCTCCTCCAGCTTAGTTGTTCTGTCATAGAGGCTAGGCCCTTGTTGCTGAGGCCTATTAGATGGTTCACCCTGGTCCTTGTTAAATTGATTTCCCAGATGGGACCTCCACTGCCCTTGTTGCTGGTTATAATTTGAACCTTGCTGAAAACCTAAATATCCACCTGCATTGAATCATGACCTGTTTTGGTTCCCCCCATGTAATTCACCTCTTGTGTTGTGTCATCTAGGGGAATACATCGTCCAGACTCGTGAGCTCCTCCACATATGCTGCAACCTTCAACCTGCAAAACAACTGAATGTGAAGGTTGATTAACATGAAATTGATTAGGCAACTTACTCAATGTTTCTGTTAATGTCTCAAGCTGCTTGGACAATAACTTGTTTTGTGCCAAAAGTGCATCCTGAGAGGAAAGCTCCAGCAGACTTTGTTTTGTGGGAATATGAGTTCGATCACGCAGTATGACATGATCACTTGCAACCATATTTTCAATTAGTTCCATGGCCTCTTCCAGGGTCTTCAATTTGATTTTACCCCCAGTAGAAGCATCCAATAGCTGCTTGGACTATGACCTTAACCCATCAATAAAGATATTTAGCTGAATTGGTTCTGAAAACCCGTGAGTCAGTGTTTTCCGCTACAAGCTACGAAATCTTCACTTAAAGACTCATCCGGAAACTGGTGGAAGGAAGAGATGGCTGCCTTTCCTTCTGTTGTCTTGGATTTGGGGAAATATTTCTTCAAAAAAATTTCAACCACTTCATCCCAAGTCTTAAGACTATTACCTTTAAACGAATGTAGCCATCTTTTCGCTTCTCCAGACAGTGAGAATGAGAACAAACTCAGCCGCACAACATCTTCCAACACACCAGCAATCTTGACTGTATTACAAATCTCAATGTAAGTGGCCAAGTGTGTATACGGGTCTTCATTCGGTAAGCCATGAAATAATTTTCCCTGTATTAATTGTATCAAAGAATGAGGGTAAGTAATATTGGGTGCTTCAACTTCCGGCCGTGCAATACTTGTGAAAAACTGCGGCACAGATGAGCTAGAATAATCTTTAAGAGTAACCCTCCTAGGTTGATCTCCAGCCATGATATCAGCCTCGGATGCACCTAATTCAAGTTCCCTTGGTTCTGGAAAAATAGAAGATGACTTAGATGATTGAGGTTCCTCTAGAATTGGTGGTGTTGTCCTGTCCTGTAGTATTTTCCTTCTTCTTTTTGCGTTGTTTCTCCTACAAGTGGCTTCAATTTCCAAATCCAATGGAACTAAATCCCCTGTAGAAGATTTACCTCGCATACAAAGAACTAGCAAGAGCAGCGGTTAACCAATCCAAGAGAAAAATAAATTATGAACTAACTATTCACACAAAAATTAATAAAAGAATAAAGAATCAATGCCTACAAACTGAACTAAACTTTCCTAAATGGAAAGAAATTCCCTGGCAGCGGCGCCAAAATACTTGTTTGCTCTTTGACAACTGCAAAATCTATCAACATTTGTACTGAGTCATAAGTAATATAAAATGGTAAGAACCGAATATCGAATCACAGGGAGTTTGTTTCATTTGGAAAAGCGTTCATTCAATAAGTATACATTTGTATACAATCATGAAATGGAAATAAACATAGGATATAGTTGCAATTTTAAAGATAACTACAAAATTAACTATGTAAATGCGAGAGATAAACAGATGATTAAAACGTTGGGTCCTTCTACTGAGCGACTTGATGCAATTAAAGGTTTTTCTCTATTTAAGGTTGTTTCTGTGTTCTATGCTGAGGACAAATACACCAAACACCGATTCCTTGCATGAATGGCCTAATTCTATTTAAAACTCATTCTCGGATGTCTCGTCAAACTTAGCCTAAAAGAATTGCATTATGATTACAACATATTAAAAACTAAATCCCTGCACTCCGTGTCCAGACATACAATTATCTAGCCCTGCTCTATCCAGTTCTAAGGATTCAAAACATTTTCCGATGATAAAAATCCTAACTTTACACATACATGGGTGATCAGTCCACAAGCATGCAATAATTAAATGAAGATAGAAGCAATGAACACATCAAAACAACATTAAATAAATATTAAAGAGTTTTTACATTTGGTGCTCCCTTGCCCTGCTGCGTCTCTCACGTATATCTCTATTCTTCCCAAAAGCTAAAAACTCTCCTTTTTACACCAACTTCAACTTTTAAGGGCTTTCTATCCTCGAAGGCTCACTTAGCCCCATTTTCACGCTAAGCGCGAGTTAGTGATTTTTGTCTAAGCGAGTTAGGCATGCTGGGTGCCAGAAGAGACAAATGACTCACTGGGCGACCTGATGGCGCACTGAGCGTGTGCATGCGTGGCAAATTCTCTTCCAGATTCTCCTCATTCGCTAAGCGAGCTGATGTCTTGCTTAGCGGATGTTGCTTGCTAAGCGCATATGCCTCGCTTAGCGAGACACCAGCTACTGCAACCTTCTTATTCTTCATCTTTTCACTTAAAACTGAAGTTGAAAACACATTAATTCACAATGAAGGGAATACCTATTGCATAAAAATTAAACTAAACATAAAAATATGTACAAACCTACAAAAGGAACTATAAATTGGTTAAAAACATAAATTTCATACTGTTTTTCAATACAAAAGTTAGTCGTAAATGATGAATAACATAGGATAAGGATTGAAAACCCCTTTCCTGGCCATCTTCCCATGAGAGAACATAGTTCCTCACCAACTCAATGAATGGTGCTACAAGTATTGAAAAATATGGGACAAACCTTTTGTAAAAGTTTGTTAAGTCATTGAATCCCCAAATTTCCCTTATAGTTGGTGGAGTAGGCCACTCAGGAATAACCTTTATTCTCTTAGGGTCCATGGGAAGCCCTTGATCACTATTTACAAAGTTAAGGAAAGTAATGGAATAAACATACCTTTTTCTTTATTTTCATGTTGATTATTCCTACAAAAAATTACAACAAACCTAAGGTGTCCCATATGAGCACCTAGGTTTGCATTGAAACAAAAAATAAGAACAAACCTACCTTATGAGTCCATATATACACAAATCATGAAGATGTTGGGTGCATGAGTGATTTTACAAAAGAGGGTTACACCACTCAACACATTCATCATACCACCTATCATAGGGATTTGGTGCCTCATAATACCTATTTTGGGCACCAACAAAACACAAGGATTTACGCTCTTACAAACCAAACCCTCATCCAACAACTCCTTTACTTGAGGAATAATCTCAAGCTCAAAAGGTATGGCGGTGCTAAGGGATGTTTCCCTTGATAGGAGAAGGTAGAAAGATTGTTTAAGAAGGAGTGCTTTTTTTTATATCACATTTTGTTGCAAAATGATTTTCCTTCTTTACAATCTTCTTAGAGGAATCCTTTTCCTCTTTTTCCTTTCCCTTGGCCTTTGAAGACAAGGCCTTACTATCCTTCCTTTTCTTTTGGTTTTCTAGTTTTTCTTCTTGATCCCTCTTATCTTTCATAGTTAGTTGATCTTTGGCCACCTGTGAAGGTGTTTGAGGATGCAACACAAATTTAGTGCCAAGATGGGTGAGGGTAACCTCATAAGTTTGGCCATTGTAAATAATCTTCCTATCAAATTTCCATGGCCTTCCTAAAAGAATATGCCCTTCCTCCATGGGAACTATATCACTATTAACTTCATCCTTATATGTCCCAATGGAGAAAGGTACCTTCACTTGTTGGTTAACTATCATTTCCCCTTGTTCATTGAGCCATTGAATTTTATAAGGTGTTGGGTGGGGAATGATAGTGAGGTTCAACTTGGAAACTAATCTTGTGCTACAACAATTGCAACAAGATCCACTATCCACAATGAGAGAACAAGTTTTATCTAAAATTTTGCATCTTGTTGAAAGATGTTCTCTCTTTGGGATTGAGATAGATCACAAGATTGACCTCCAAGGAGCCTTCTAACCATTAGGAGGTCACCTTCTTCATGGGGGTAGACTTCCTCACTAGACTCTTCACCCTTTACTTCATCTTCACTTCCACTAGAGGAAGGGGAAGAAGTAATCTCCTCTTGACTACTATAAATTGTTGGATCGAGTGGCCTCAGAATAATTAAGAAGGGGGGGTTGAATTAATTATTCCTAAACCTTTACCAATTAAAAAATTTCTCTTTTAAGGCTTTTACTAAATTGTTAAGAGAATGAGGAGTAGAAGATAAACTTAACAGAAAGTAAAAGCGAAAATTAAATGCACAGCGGAAAGTAAAAGAGTAGGGAAGAAGGAAACAAATACACAAGAGTTTTTATACTGGTTCGGCAACAACCCGTGCCTACCTCCAGTCCCCAAGCGACCTGCGGTCCTTGAGATTTCTTTCAACCTTGTAAAAAACCTTTTACAAGAAAAGATCCACAAGGGATGTACCCTCCCTTGTTCTCTTTGAAACCCTAGTGGATGTACCCTCCACTAGAACTGATCCACAAGAGAGGTACCCTCTCTTGTTCTCAGTCAAACCCAAGTAGATGTACCCTCTACTTGTACCACAAAGGATGTACCCTCCAATGTGTTAAGACAAAGATCTCAGGCTGTTAAACCTTTGATACTTTGTGAATGGGGATACAAAAGAATTCTCAGGCGGTTAAACCTTTGAATGCTTTTGTATTAGGGAATGGGAAGAATCAAAAGAATTCTCAGACTGTGTCGTGTTGAATTCTTTGACAAGGGAGAAGGGAGACACAAAAGAATTCAGGCGGTTAGTCCTTTGTTCTTTTGGAAAAGGGAGAAGAGAGACACAAAAAGAATTCAGGCGGTTAGTCCTTGGCGAATTCTTTTTGGCAAAGGGAGAAGAGAATGAAAAGGATGAATAGCACAAGTTTTCAAGGTTTAGAAAACCAGAAAACTTCAGAAAGCTTTTGGTACAAAGAAGAAGAAGTTCAAAGAGATTCAAGGCTTGTAAAGGATTGTATGAAATAAGTGTTCAAGATTGTTGTTTGAAGGATTGATTTAAAATGCAAAACAAAGCCTTGCTTTTATAGACTCTTCATGTATGGTCAAGAAGGTCATTCAGAAGAGTTATTACTTTTAGAAAAACTTAAAACCCATTTGAAAAAGTCAAAACCTTTTTGAAGAGTTACATCTTTAGATTTTTCAGAAACAAACACTGGTAATCGATTACCAAATAAGTGTAATCGATCATGTAACATCCTGGAAATTTCTACCCGGAATTTTTGAAGACGATGTATTTTGAATGATTATATATATAAGTATTATTCAGTGTCTATGCCTATATGTTCTTGGTAGAAGTAGGAATAGTGGGGGCAAGATATGCGGGTTAGGCTAATTAAGGAAGAGAAATCCATAACTGGGAGGTTATGGGTTAATTCTTAATTAATTAGTTTAAACATCATCGTTTTGCGTGCGACTTAGAATTTAACGAAACCAACCTCTGAACCACGCTCGGGGTTTTATTTTGAGCGTTTTGATATATATATTGCTTACTTTTGAAAACTGGCCCCGACGGACGCAGAGAAATGCGAGAAACTGGAACCAGAGAAACGGCACGCAAACCGAGGCAGGATTTTAGCGTTTCAGAGGTCAGATTTTCCCCACTTTTGTGACTGAGTATGGGTCACAGTCAAAAAGAGAAAGTGGGCCCTTTTTGCTCCAATCAAATAGGGACATGTGGCAGAGCTTGAATAAATAATAGAAAAAGAGGAAAACCTTTTATTAAAACCAAAAAGCTTTTCTCTCTCTTCACTCAGCCCTCACTTTTTTTTTCCAGACAGCTCTCTCTCTCCCTCACGTTGCCATCCTCTTCCCCTCCATTCTCCATTGAAACCCCAACAAAGCTCCAACCTTTGGTGCTCATTTCTGCCCCAAATCGTGAAAGGAGAGCATTTTCGGGGTCGTGAAGTGCGTGGCTACGAGTGGGACTTCGAAATTTCAGGTTTGGGTGGACTTCTTTCTCCTTTGATTTTCGTGGGTATGGGGTTTGGGGAGATATGATGGGTAGTCTTGCTAGGTTTCTGCTGTGTGATGATTATTTGTGAAGACATTTGCTGAAAACTTGTTGAAATTGCCATGTTTGAATGAGTTAAACATACCCATTCTGTTTTAGGGTTTTTGTGATGATGTTGGTGATGTTTACATGCTGAAATTGCTGATGGAAAACTGTTAGAGATGAAGGGTAGAACTAACCTAGGGTTAGAAAGTGAGAATGTGATGTTATGAGTGGAAAAAGAGTGAGGCTTTGAGAGTTGGAAGGCTAAGTCTGAATTCTGTGGTAAATGGAGGTTAAAGTGAGTTAATACTAGCTTGAAATGTCATTTAGGACTTGGGAGAAAGCTTGGACTGGGCTAGAGAGAAAAACAAATGATCAAAGTGAATAAAGAGCCATTTCTAGGGCAAAATTGGGTGTTGAGGGGTCAAATTTTGATTCGGTGGAATTTTAGGTGTAAATTCAGTTTGAGCAAGTTTAGCTGGAGGTTATGGACTTGTGTGAGGTGAGAGTTTGCTTTGAATTTACCTCATTCTAAATTTCACCTTTCAAACCTAGAAAAGCCATTGAATGGAGGGGTGTTGGACACCTAGATTCTGTGTTGCTGTGCTTTAAAGCTTGAATTTGGTTTAGACATGATTGATACATGATTTGGGACTTGTAGGAATTGATTTGGGCAAGATTGGATGGGAGGAAGTGTGATTTTCGAAATCTGCACTTATGCAGAATTTTTGCTGTGAAATTGTGCAGCAGAATTTTGCACAAGTGCAGAAAAATGCTTGTGTGTGGTTGGCTGTGGAAAGTCTAGTGCAGAATGAGTTCTGGATGTTTGCTAGTAGATCCCAACGGTCAAAATGTAGGCTTATGCACTATAGACTTCCAGTAAAATTTTGGAGTCGATCCAACGGTTAACGAATTGGATCGAAGAAATTGTTACTGTGGTCTTTACGTGAGAAAAGCTGTGATTTTGGTTGACGTGTTGAGCAGAGTTTTCTGCCTTTGCTCTGTTTTGCTTGGCTGTGATAGCTTGTGCTGTTTGAATGTTGTTTTGCTTGGATGTTGTGGAAGCTTGAGAGGATTGATGGGGACCCGGTGTTGAGAGAAACGAGGATATGGGCTACGTGGGAGTACGTGAGCTCAGTTGGAGGTGGGCAACAGGGGATGGTGGGTTTATGCGCGCATTGTGGATGAGGAAAGCTTGTTGTGCACCATCGCCCGACCGCCACCTAGTACCACATGTGATGGGTACCCCATAATCCTACAAGCTTGAGATGAGGAAGTGTTGAAGGGTGAAACTTCCTGCTTTTATTGTTGACCACAGAGTGGTACCTGGAGATATGTCGCGGGGGTCAGGAGACCTTGGGGACGTCAGGTGGGGTGCTATTGCCCAAAACCAAGCTTGACCAATCCCGACCCAACCCGGGCATAGTCGGTCAGTGAGAACCTGTGATGTACCTAAGCAGGCGAGCTCCTGGCAGTCAACAGATAAAAGGAAAACAAGACCACAAAGCAAGGAGGCTTGTGGTGGCTGGCCAGCTGTGAATTTTGCATAATATGTGGATTGTGGCCTCTGGTAATCGATTACCAAGGGTGGGTAATCGATTACAAGGCTTAAAATTGAAGACAGGAGGCTAAGATGGTCTCTGGTAATCGATTACCAAGGGGTGTAATCGATTACCAGGCTTGAAAACGAGGTCAGGAAGCTAGGGAAGCCTCTGGTAATCGATTACCAAGGGGTGTAATCGATTACCAGGCTTAAAAAGGGAACTGGGAGATGGTGGAAGCCTCTGGTAATCGATTACCAGCCTGTGTAATCGATTACACAGAGGAATGGGTCACTGGTAATCGATTACCAGGCATGTGTAATCGATTACACAGTGCATTATTGCATATTTCATGTTCTGAGACTGTGTAATTCAAGTTTAGCCTCTGGTAATCGATTACCAAGGCTGTGTAATCGATTACCAGAGATGAAAAGCCTTAAGATACTCCTTTTAATGTCATGTAGTGGTTATGAGATGCATTGTGCGGCGGCATAGTTAGATTCTTGTGAAAGAGTCTACCCCTTTCTTTTCTTCCTTGTAGATCGTGATGGCGGCGCAACTAATCCATGATCGAGTAGAGATGGAGTGCCTAGAGGGAGCCTGGGAGACCCTCGAAGGCAACACGAGGTGCCGATTTCGGGCACCATTCGATTCACAGCTACTTCTTTGGTGCATCCAGATGAACCTGCACAGACGCTTCAGCGCACGGTGGAGTGGACAGCTCCTTGGATTAGTTTTGTATATTTTGAGGGTGGGTGTATCTAGGACTGACTGTTAGGTTTACTCTTTTGTTTTTGTATGGGTAGAATTGATGTATAGGAATTTGATGATTGTATACTTGTGGCTGAAGCCACCACTATGGACACCTTTGCTCTGGATGACACTGTATTTTGTAAAACTCCCATATTTTGGACCGCTTTAAATGATATATGCATTTATGATCGATCTTGTTATTTGAAAAGAAAGCGTTAGCAACTTTATTTGTAAAAGAGTTTATCGACCGTATTTTATTCTTTTATTTTCACGTGACGACCTAAAGTAATGGCTGGTACATTCTTTCTTTTGAAAAAGCAAAATAGTTTAGAGATTATGAGCGGTGAGAAAGAAATGACTCCGAATAGAGTTGTGAACTGGCCATTCAGGACTCTGTAGTGAGGATTTTCCTTCGAAACCTTGTTTTGGTGAAAAGAGAAAGAAATGAAAAAGAAAAAGAAGAAAAAAAAATTTACATGGTTTTTGTTAATTAAATCATTACTATTAAACCAGTCATTATTTTGGGGACGCCACAATTGGTGGTATCAGAGCCAGGTTGGATTCTAGTGAACCTGTTTGTGGTCTTGCTGTGTGAATGCTGTGTATCTATGAAACTTGGGAGTAGGTTTCGGGGAGTGACGTTAAGTCACACATTGTGTGTCTTTCTGCTTTATTGTCTTGAGCATGGATGTGTGACTGATTCGTAGGATTGTTGTGTGTATAAGTATGTATAAAAAGAAGGATGTTGTTATAACTGTCATAGCCTGTGTGGTACACTCTCTCATTAGGATTTCTTGGGTGCTAATAGTTTCCCTACAGGATAGGTATGGCAGGACGTGGTAGAGATCAGAACCGTGATGTCCTTGACCGCATCACCGCTGTGCTGGAAACTCTAGTGCAGGAACGTGATGTGGAACCGGCAGAGTATCGGGGACTCATGGCTTTCCGTAAGAACCACCCGCCAAAGTTCAGTGGAGACTATGATCCGGAAGGTGCTAGGTTGTGGTTAGCTGAGACGGAAAAGATTTTCGAGGCAATGGGTTGCCTTGAGGAGCATAAGGTTCTTTATGCGACATTTATGCTCCAAGGGGAGGCTGAGAATTGGTGGAAGTTCGTGAAGCCTTCATTTGTTGCATCTGGAGGCGTGATTCCTTGGAATGCCTTCAAGGACAAATTCCTGGAGAATTACTTCCCGCGAGATCTCAGGAAGAGGAAGGCGAGGGAATTTCTAGATTTGAGGCAAGGAAACATGTCTGTTGGGGAGTACACGGCTAAGTTTAATGAGCTTCTGCAGTATTGGCCTCAATACCAAGATGCTCGGAATGAGGAAGATTTATGTGCTCAGTTTGAGAATGGGCTTCGGTTGGAGATCCAACAGGCGGTTAGTTATATGCAGATCACGGATTTTAATCAGTTGGTGACGAAGTGCAGGATTTTTGAAGATAAGATGAAGGAGAGGCAAGCTAGGGGTGTTGGAGGACCTCAGAGGAACCATCCTTTTAGAGGAAATGGTAACAAGAGGATGAAGCCGTATGCTGGCAACAAGGGGAAGCAACCTATAGCTACCTCCAACATGAGCCAGTCAAGGGGAACTGGGGTACAATGCTTTCAGTGTGGAGGACCGCATCTTAAGAGGAATTGCCCACAGCTCCAGCAGACACATGAGAACCGTTGTTATGTGTGTGGCAAGGTGGGCCATTATGCTCGAGAGTGTAGGGTGACCGGGAGGCCAACAGTGACGGCCAATTCTAACACCGTCAATCGTGGACCCACTAATTCCACAAGGAGCGGTAATGTTAGCAACAACAACACTAGTGGTGGAAGACCAAAAGTACCCTCTCGGGTATTTGCTATGAGTGGATCAGAAGCAGCTGCCTCCGACGATTTGATACGGGGTAAGTGTTTGATTGCTGATAAACTACTAGATGTACTTTATGATTCAGGTGCCACACATTCTTTCATATCTCATGCATGTGTGGAGAGGTTGGGGTTATGTGCGACGGAGTTGCCATATGATATGGTGGTGTCTACTCCGACGAGCGAGCCTGTAACCACCTCTAGGGTGTGTTTGAAGTGTTCCATAATTGTTGAGGGTCGATCCTTTATGGCGGATTTGATTTGCCTACCTTTAGCTCATCTAGATGTGATCTTGGGGATGGATTGGTTATCTACTAACCATATCTTTCTAGACTGTAAGGAGAAGATGCTAGTGTTTGGTGGAGAGGTAGTTCCAAGTGAACCATTGAAAGAGGATGCAGCCAACGAAGGGACGGGGGATGTTCGAACTTACATGGTGTTGTTCTCTATGTATGTGGAAGAGGACGCTGAAGTTAGTTGTATACCGGTGGTGTCAGAATTTCCAGAAGTTTTTCCTGATGATATTTGTGAATTGCCACCTGAGAGAGAAGTGGAATTCATTATTGACTTGGTGCCTGGGGCGAATCCAGTGTCGATTGCGCCTTATAGAATGTCTCCGGTGGAACTAGCAGAGGTGAAGGCACAAGTACAGGATCTTTTGAGCAAACAATTTGTTCGTCCAAGCGCATCACCGTGGGGAGTGCCGGTCTTGTTGGTTAAAAAGAAGGATGGAAGTATGAGGATGTGTGTAGACTACCGGCAGTTAAACAAGGTCACTATTAAGAACAAATATCCTCTACCAAGGATAGATGATTTGATTGACCAATTGAGGGGAGCGACGGTATTTTCGAAGATCGATCTGCGATCTGGGTATCATCAAATCCGAGTTAAGAAGGAAGATATCCCAAAGACTGCATTTCAGACTCGGTATGGGCACTACGAGTATTTAGTCATGCCATTTGGAGTGACTAATGCTCCGGCTATTTTCATGGATTATATGAATCGTATATTCCATGATTACTTGGATCAGTTCGTGGTTGTGTTCATTGATGATATCCTAGTGTATTCGAGGAATAAGGAGGAGCATGAGAAGCACTTGAGGATTGTGTTGCATATTCTGAGGGATAGGAAGTTGTTCGCCAAACTGTCGAAATGTGACTTTTGGTTGGAGAAAGTGCAGTTCTTAGGGCACGTGATTTCTAAGGACGGGGTTGCGGTGGATCCGAACAAGGTGGAGTCGGTTATGGAGTGGCAACAACCAACAACTCCAACGGAGGTTCGAAGCTTCTTGGGGTTGGCTGGCTATTATAGAAAATTCATTGAAGGATTTTCTAAATTGGCATTGCCCCTAACTAAGTTGACTCGTAAGAATGAGAAGTTTGTCTGGAATGAGAAGTGTGATCAAAGTTTCCAAGAGTTGAAGAGGCGGTTGACGACAGCTCCAATGTTAATTTTGCCCGACCCTAAGAGAACATTTGTAGTGTATTGCGATGCAAGCGGGCAAGGCTTGGGGTGTGTGTTGATGCAAGAGGGAAGAGTAGTGGCTTATGCTTCACGTCAATTACGTCCTCATGAAGTTAACTATCCGACTCATGACTTGGAACTAGCAGCGGTGGTCTTTGCCCTAAAGATTTGGAGGCATTATTTGTACGGTACTCGCTTTGAAGTTTTCAGTGATCACAAGAGTCTCAAATACTTGTTCGATCAGAAGGAACTCAATATGAGACAACGAAGATGGATGGAGTTCCTCAAGGATTATGATTTTGGTCTTTCCTACCATCCCGGAAAGGCTAATGTAGTAGCCGACGCGCTAAGCCGGAAGTCCTTACATGTTGCGACTATGATGAGTTTGGAGCAGAGATTGATAGAGGAGTTCCGAGATCTGAATCTAGCAATCGAGACGCGACCCAAGAGCTTATTTGTGGGAGCATTGCAGATCACCAATGAATTTGTAGATCACATACGCGAGGCACAAGGGGAGGACCCGTTTTTACAAGGCAAGGTGTTAGATGTAATGGGGGATAAGGGTGTGGAGTTTGAGAAGGACACAACCGGGTTAATTAGATTCAAGGGGAGGATATGTGTGCCATCTTTAGATGATTTGAAGGTTAAGATCTTGGAACAAGCGCATAAAAGTCGTCTTAGTTTCCATCCAGGAATGACTAAGATGTACCAAGATTTGAAGAGAAGTTTTTGGTGGCATGGCATGAAGAAAGATGTAGCCGAATATGTAGCAAGATGTTTGACATGTCAAAAGGCTAAGGTTGAGCACCAGCGACCATCAGGAGAATTGAAGCCATTGGAAATTTCGGAATGGAAATGGGAGAGCATATCTATGGATTTTGTATCTAGTTTACCCAAGACTAGTCGTGGACATGATGCTGTGTGGGTCATAGTAGATCGACTCACCAAATCTGCTCATTTTATTCCGGTGAATATGAAGTATAGAATGGAGAAGCTAGTGGAGTTGTACATCAAGGAAGTAATAAGGTTGCATGGAATTCCTTCTAGTATTGTATCTGACAGGGATCCGAGGTTCACTTCACGATTTTGGACGAGTCTACATGAAGCCTTGGGGACAAAGCTGAAGCTTAGTTCAGCTTATCATCCTCAAACAGATGGTCAGACTGAACGAACCATTCAGACTCTAGAGGATCTACTTCGGGCGTGTATTATAGAGCAGCAAGGTAGCTGGATGGATTGTTTGCCATTGATTGAGTTTACTTACAACAATAGCTACCAAGCCAGTATTGGTATGGCTCCTTTTGAAGCTCTATATGGACGAAAGTGCAAAACTCCTATTTGTTGGTACGATGATGGAGAAGCAGTACTTCTTGGACCTGAAATGCTACAACAGATTAACGAACAAGTGAAGTTGATTCGAGAGAAGATAAAAGCATCTCAGGATAGGCAGAAGAGCTATTATGATAGAAGGAGGAAGCCACTAGATTTTCAGGAAGGAGAACATGTGTTTTTGAAGGTTTCTCCCGTAACCGGAGTCGGAAGAGCTCTTAAGGCTAGGAAGTTGACACCCAAGTATCTAGGTCCATATCAGATTTTGAAGAAGATTGGGCCTGTAGCTTATCATATCGCCTTACCTCCGAGTTTATCGAATTTGCACCCTGTGTTTCATGTCTCTCAACTGAGACGGTACAACCCAGATCCATCACATATACTTGCAGTGGACGAGGTACAGGTGAAGGATAACCTCACCTATAGAGCACAACCTCAGAAGATCACTGAACGAAGGATGAAGTCGTTGAGAGGAAAGGAGATCGCGTTGGTGAAGGTGCAGTGGGGAACTGATGAGGGTGATTCTACATGGGAGTTGGAGGATAGGGTGAGAGAATTGTACCCAAGTTTGTTCATAGAGTAGTTAATTTCGGGGACGAAATTCCTAAAAGGGTGGGAGTATTGTAACATCCTGGAAATTTCTACCCGGAATTTTTGAAGACGATGTATTTTGAATGATTATATATATATAAGTATTATTCAGTGTCTATGCCTATATGTTCTTGGTAGAAGTAGGAATAGTGGGGGCAAGATATGCGGGTTAGGCTAATTAAGGAAGAGAAATCCATAACTGGGAGGTTATGGGTTAATTCTTAATTAATTAGTTTAAACATCATCGTTTTGCGTGCGACTTAGAATTTAACGAAACCAACCTCTGAACCACGCTCGGGGTTTTATTTTGAGCGTTTTGATATATATATTGCTTACTTTTGAAAACTGGCCCCGACGGACGCAGAGAAACGCGAGAAACTGGAACCAGAGAAACGGCACGCAAACCGAGGCAGGATTTTAGCGTTTCAGAGGTCAGATTTTCCCCACTTTTGTGACTGAGTATGGGTCACAGTCAAAAAGAGAAAGTGGGCCCTTTTTGCTCCAATCAAATAGGGACATGTGGCAGAGCTTGAATAAATAATAGAAAAAGAGGAAAACCTTTTATTTAAAACCAAAAAGCTTTTCTCTCTCTTCACTCAGCCCTCACTTTTTTTTTTCAGACAGCTCTCTCTCTCCCTCACGTTGCCATCCTCTTCCCCTCCATTCTCCATTGAAACCCCAACAAAGCTCCAACCTTTGGTGCTCATTTCTGCCCCAAATCGTGAAAGGAGAGCATTTTCGGGGTCGTGAAGTGCGTGGCTACGAGTGGGACTTCGAAATTTCAGGTTTGGGTGGACTTCTTTCTCCTTTGATTTTCGTGGGTATGGGGTTTGGGGAGATATGATGGGTAGTCTTGCTAGGTTTCTGCTGTGTGATGATTATTTGTGAAGACATTTGCTGAAAACTTGTTGAAATTGCCATGTTTGAATGAGTTAAACATACCCATTCTGTTTTAGGGTTTTTGTGATGATGTTGGTGATGTTTACATGCTGAAATTGCTGATGGAAAACTGTTAGAGATGAAGGGTAGAACTAACCTAGGGTTAGAAAGTGAGAATGTGATGTTATGAGTGGAAAAAGAGTGAGGCTTTGAGAGTTGGAAGGCTAAGTCTGAATTCTGTGGTAAATGGAGGTTAAAGTGAGTTAATACTAGCTTGAAATGTCATTTAGGACTTGGGAGAAAGCTTGGACTGTGCTAGAGAGAAAAACAAATGATCAAAGTGAATAAAGAGCCATTTCTAGGGCAAAATTGGGTGTTGAGGGGTCAAATTTTGATTCGGTGGAATTTTAGGTGTAAATTCAGTTTGAGCAAGTTTAGCTTGAGGTTATGGGCTTGTGTGAGGTGAGAGTTTGCTTTGAATTTACCTCATTCTAAATTTCACCTTTCAAACCTAGAAAAGCCATTGAATGGAGGGGTGTTGGACACCTAGATTCTGTGTTGCTGTGCTTTAAAGCTTGAATTTGGTTTAGACATGATTGATACATGATTTGGGACTTGTAGGAATTGATTTGGGCAAGATTGGATGGGAGGAAGTGTGATTTTCGAAATCTGCACTTATGCAGAATTTTTGCTGTGAAATTGTGCAGCAGAATTTTGCACAAGTGCAGAAAAATGCTTGTGTGTGGTTGGCTGTGGAAAGTCTAGTGCAGAATGAGTTCTGGATGTTTGCTAGTAGATCCCAACGGTCAAAATGTAGGCTTATGAACTATAGACTTCCAGTAAAATTTTGGAGTCGATCCAACGGTTAACGAATTGGATCGAAGAAATTGTTACTGTGGTCTTTACGTGAGAAAAGCTGTGATTTTGGTTGATGTGTTGAGCAGAGTTTTCTGCCTTTGCTCTGTTTTGCTTGGCTGTGATAGCTTGTGCTGTTTGAATGTTGTTTTGCTTGGATGTTGTGGAAGCTTGAGAGGATTGATGGGGACCCGGTGTTGAGAGAAACGAAGATATGGGCTACGTGGGAGTACGTGAGCTCAGTTGGAGGTGGGCAACAGGGGATGGTGGGTTTATGCGCGCATTGTGGATGAGGAAAGCTTGTTGTGCACCATCGCCCGACCGCCACCTAGTACCACATGTGATGGGTACCCCATAATCCTACAAGCTTGAGATGAGGAAGTGTTGAAGGGTGAAACTTCCTGCTTTTATTGTTGACCACAGAGTGGTACCTGGAGATATGTCGCGGGGGTCAGGAGACCTTGGGGACGTCAGGTGGGGTGCTATTGCCCAAAACCAAGCTTGACCAATCCCGACCCAACCCGGGCATAGTCGGTCAGTGAGAACCTGTGATGTACCTAAGCAGGCGAGCTCCTGGCAGTCAACAGATAAAAGGAAAACAAGACCACAAAGCAAGGAGGCTTGTGATGGCTGGCCAGCTGTGAATTTTGCGTAATATGTGGATTGTGGCCTCTGGTAATCGATTACCAAGGGTGGGTAATCGATTACAAGGCTTAAAATTGAAGACAGGAGGCTAAGATGGTCTCTGGTAATCGATTACCAAGGGGTGTAATCGATTACCAGGCTTGAAAACGAGGTCAGGAAGCTAGGGAAGCCTCTGGTAATCGATTACCAAGGGGTGTAATCGATTACCAGGCTTAAAAAGGGAACTGGGAGATGGTGGAAGCCTCTGGTAATCGATTACCAGCCTGTGTAATCGATTACACAGAGGAATGGGTCACTGGTAATCGATTACCAGGCATGTGTAATCGATTACACAGTGCATTATTGCATATTTCATGTTCTGAGACTGTGTAATTCAAGTTTAGCCTCTGGTAATCGATTACCAAGGCTGTGTAATCGATTACCAGAGATGAAAAGCCTTAAGATACTCCTTTTAATGTCATGTAGTGGTTATGAGATGCATTGTGCGGCGGCATAGTTAGATTCTTGTGAAAGAGTCTACCCCTTTCTTTTCTTCCTTGTAGATCGTGATGGCGGCGCAGCTAATCCATGATCGAGTAGAGATGGAGTGCCTAGAGGGAGCCTGGGAGACCCTCGAAGGCAACACGAGGTGCCGATTTCGGGCACCATTCGATTCACGGCTACTTCTTTGGTGCATCCAGATGAACCTCCACGGACGCTTCAGCGCACAGTGGAGTGGACAGCTCCTTGGATTAGTTTTGTATATTTTGAGGGTGGGTGTATCTAGGACTGACTGTTAGGTTTACTCTTTTGTTTTTGTATGGGTAGACCTGATGTATAGGAATTTGATGATTGTATACTTGTGGCTGAAGCCACCACTATGGACACCTTTGCTCTGGATGACACTGTATTTTGTAAAACTCCCATATTTTGGACCGCTTTAAATGATATATGCATTTATGATCGATCTTGTTATTTGAAAAGAAAGCGTTAGCAACTTTATTTGTAAAAGAGTTTATCGACCGTATTTTATTCTTTTATTTTCACGTGACGACCTAAAGTAATGGCTGGTACATTCTTTCTTTTGAAAAAGCAAAATAGTTTAGAGATTATGAGCGGTGAGAAAGAAATGACTCCGAATAGAGTTGTGAACTGGCCATTCAGGACTCTGTAGTGAGGATTTTCCTTCGAAACCTTGTTTTGGTGAAAAGAGAAAGAAATGAAAAAGAAAAAGAAGAAAAAAAAATTTACATGGTTTTTGTTAATTAAATCATTACTATTAAACCAGTCATTATTTTGGGGACGCCACAAATCACACAAAGCTCTTGAGTGAAACAAAGTGACTGTTCACATTTAAATTTGAATTTCAACGTTCAAGGACACTGGTAATCGATTACCAAAACATTGTAATCGATTACAACCTTTTGAAAATATTTGGAACGTTGTAAATTCAGTTTGAAAACTTTTTCAAACTCATTTTGCTACTGGTAATCGATTACAACAATATGGTAATCGATTACCAGAGAGTAAAAACTCTCTGGTAAAGGTTTTGTCAAAAACTCATGTGCTATTCAAAGTTTTGAAAAAAACTTTTTAATACTTATCTTGATTGAGTCTTTTCTTCATTCTTGAATCTTGAGTCTTGAATCTTGATCTTGATTCTTGAGATCTTGAATCTTGATTCTTGATTCTTGATTGTAGACTTTCTTCTTGAGTCTTGAATTCCTCTTGATTCTTGAACTCTTGACTTGTTCTTGATTCACTTGAGATGTTCTTTGATTCACTTGAGCTTTTTGTTCATCACCTTTGTCATCATCTTTTGTTGTCATCATTGTTATCATCGAAACACCTTTGAATCATTTTTGATTCATCATGAAGCTTTGCTTCCACATAAATGTCTTGACCCCTCGTAATCATGGTTTTCTTTGTGGGGCATTGAGAGGCAATGTGACCTCTCCCAAGACATTTGAAGCATTTAATGTTGCTAGTCCTTTCTTTGGAACTAGTATTATGGGTGGATTTCTCTATGGTCTTACCCTTATCTTCCTTGGGTTTTGAAGGTGCAGCCCTGAAAATTCCTTGGGCTTGGTCCTTCCTTGGATAAGAGTGAAAACCATAAGATTTTGAAGAAGGCTTTCTTTTAAGTTGTTGCTCCACTCTTATACAAAGTTGGATTAGCTCATCTAGCTCCCTATATGGAAAGAGTTCAACCTTATCCCTCACTTCCATATTAAGCCCACTAAGGAACCTAGCTATGCTTGTTCTTTCCTCCTCCCTAAGTCCAGCTCTTAAAAGGAGTAGTTCCATTTGTTGTCTATATTCTTCAACACTCATACTCCCTTGTCTAAGCCTTTGGAGCTTGTCCATAAGCTCCATTTCATAGTAGAAGGGAATATGCCTATTCCTAAGGGCACTCTTAAGATCATTCCAATACTTTACTGGAGAATCCCCATGAATCCTTCGTTCCCTAACAAGGGAAGTTCACCAATATAGGGCATACCCTTGAAAGCTAAGGGTAGCCAATGGAACTTTTCACTCTTTGCTAATATGATGATAAGCAAAGAGTTGTTCAACCTTCATTTCCCAATCTAAGTAGGCCTCAACATTATCTTTTCCATGGAAATATGGGAGGCTAATGTTAACCTCTTGAGGCCTTCGATCATTTTCCTTCTTTGGGAATGATGTTTAGTATATGAACTATGGTGCCCTCTATAATAGTCGCTAAGTTCTTCACTTAAACTCTTGCAAGAGTTGTGACTACTATAGGAGGCATGTTTTTCTCTTTTCATTTCTTTCATTATTTTTCTTCTTTCCTTCTTTCTTATTTTCTCTCTTTCATTTTGACTTATTTCTTCCACTCTTTTTTTTCCTTTTTCTTTTCTCTCTTGTTTTTTCTTTCCACAACTTAAGGGAGCTCAACTCATCTAATATCTTATACAAGGGGTCCTTAGGAGTAGAACCCTCACCATTAACATTAGATGAAGAATGAAGACTCATGTTGGTTCCTAAGTTATGGTTCTTTCTTGTTGGGGGTTTGAGAACAAAAGGTAAAAGAAACTATGGTTGAAACTAGCCAAAATAAACACTAAAAGAGGTGTGAAAGATAAGGTAAAAGCTAATTGGTAAAAGGCAAGCTATCTAGGTGATTTGATAATGGAAGGTAAAGGAAATTAACTATGAAAATAAGCAAGAAATTAAAGTGCAAGAAATGCAAACTAGACGGATCCTAAGAGTGTTTGGATGACCTCATTTAAGGTTCCTAACAAAACACTCACTATTTCGAGGTTAGTTATATAATGGGTCGGTAAAAAACCGGTTCTGGACCCAAAATCAGTTTTGGTCATTTGGTGCACAATTTATATTTTATAGTGACTTTTTTCTGAAATAAGAATGAAGATAAAAGGCTAACTTATGTATTACAGTAGTATTTTTATCCCGACTTAAAAAAGATTATAATTTTTATCTTTGATTAATGCATTTAGACATCATTAAGATGTTTTAAATTTTAATTTTTTTAATGGAAATAATTAATAGCGACCTCAATAATTCAATGTTCAATAAGTCATGACATATATGAATTGAAGAAATTTCCCAAGGACTCAACCTATTACCGATAGAGTAATGCTATCTACACATTTTTGCTGTTTAGGGAAGTGCATTTTGTTTTGGAGTTATGATGGTTATGGCAACTTGTCTAGCATTTTGATACCCCACAAAACAAACTAAACTAGTACAGAAAACTTATAGACACAGGATTACCAAATAAAAAATTAAAGAAAAAAGATTAATAAAAAAACATAGCAGTCCATTTAACTTTCTTAGTTAAGGGTATTTTCTTGCTAGTATTAGGTATATTGCTTGAGAACAAAGTTTCAAGTCCTTCGGGGCATGCTAAGATCATTCACATGCTCAGACAGTTGTGGCAAGATCATGATAAGAGTAAACACTAGGAATTAACTTTTAAGAATGCATGAGTTGGATTCGTCATAATACAACAAGCATAAATTCCTTAAATTCTAAGAAAATAGCTGTACTTCAAGGGTATAAATATGTTAATTACAAGACAGATATGATTGTGATTCTACCGTTCATAATAACTCCAATTTTCCAAGTTTGAACTTTCAATCACTAGAAACATACACGACACACAATTGAAGAATCAATTCATATTTCCTTTGATGAGTCGAGTGCTATTTCTCCAAGAAAGGATATTCTAGATGATATTGCAAAATCTTTAGAACAAATATACATTCATGGACAAGATTCTAAAGGAAAAGGAGAAGGAAGAAATGAAGACCCTCCAGTAGAAGTCAAAGCAAATAATGATCTTCCAAGAGAATGGAAAGCTTCAAGAGATCATCCCCTTGACAACATTCTTGGTGACATCTCAAAAGGGGTAACAACTAGACGTTCTCTTAAAGATTTATGCAATAATATGACTTTTGTGTCTATGATTGAACCTAAAAATATAAATGAAGCCATAATAGATGATCATTGGATAGTTGCTATGCAAGAATAACTAAATCAGTTTGAAAGAAACAATGTGTGGGAACTAGTAGAGAAACCTGAAAACTACCCCATCATAGGAACAAAATGTGTATTTAGGAATAAGTTAGATGAACATGGCATAATCATTAGGAATAAGGCTAGATTAGTTGCAAAAGGATATAATCAAGAAGAGAGTAAAGATTATGAAGAAACATATGCTCCAGTTGCAAGATTAGTAGCCATTAGAATGCTTTTAGCTTTTGCATCCATAATGAATTTTAAGCTTTATCAAATGGATGTTAAAAGTGCTTTTCTAAATGGCTTAATTCAAGAAGAAGTATATGTTGAACAACCCCCAGGTTTTGAAATGTCAGATAAGCCAAATCATGTTTATAGATTAAAAAAGGCTTTATATGGTTTGAAACAAGCCCCTAGGGCATGGTATGAGCATCTGAGTTGTAGAAACAAGCTTCATAAAGAATCAATATTGGTTCAAAGATGTTTTGATGATAACAAAGGTGATGACAAAAAGCTCAAAGGTCAATTCATGATAATCAAAGAATGAGTTCAAGATGTTCAAGATTGAATCATGAACACTTCAAGGTTCAAGAAGAAATTTGATTTCAAGAATCAAGATTCAAGGTTCAAGATTTCAAGAATCAAGATCAAGATTCAAGACTCAAGATTCAAGAATCAAGAGAAGAATTAATCAAGATAAGTATGAAAAAGTTTTTTCAAAAACTGAGTAGCACATGGATTTTTCTCAAAACTTGTTTACCAAAGAGTTTTTACTCTTTGGTAATCGATTACCAGATTTTTGTAATCGATTACCAGTAGCAAAATGTTTTTGAAAAAGTTTTTAACTGAATTTACAACGTTCCAATTGATTTTAAAAAAGTTGTAATCGATTACAATGTTTTGGTAATCGATTACCAGCGTGCTTGAACGTTGAAATTCAAATTCAAATGTGAAGAGTCACATTCTTTCACAAAAAGGCTTTGTGTAATCGATTACACTGATTTGGTAATTGATTACCAGTGATTGTTTCTGAATAAATCAAAAAGATGTAACTCTTCAAATGATTTTTGACTTTTTCAAATTGGTTTTAAGTTTTTCTAAAAGTCATAACTTTTCTAATGGTTCTCTTGACCATACATGAAGAGTCTATAAAAGCAAGTCTTTGCTTTGCATTTGATAATCAATCCAATCAACCAATACATCTATCTTTTCCAATTCATCTTTACACAAGCAATTTTTCCACATTGATTTCTGAGTGTCTTTGAACTTCTTCTTCTTCCTTTTGCCAAAAAGCTTTCCAAGAGTTTTCTGGTTTTCTAAACCTTGAAAACTTGTGCTATTCATTCTTTTCATCTCTTCTCCCTTTGTGAAAAAGAATTCGCCAAGGACTAACCGCCTGAATTTTTTTTGTGTCTCTCTTCTCCCTTTTTCCAAAAGAACAAAGGACTAACCGCATGAATTCTTTTGTGTCTCCCTTCTCCCTTGTCAAAGAATTCAAAACGACACAGTCTGAGAATTCTTTTGATTCTTCCCTTTCCCATATACAAAAGATTTCAAAGGACTAACCGCCTGAGAATTCTTTTGTATCCCCATTCACAAAGTTTCAAAGGTTTAACCGCCCGAGATCTTTGTCTTAACACATTGGAGGGTACATCCTTTGTGGTACAAGTAGAGGGTACATCTACTTGGGTTTGACTGAGAACAAGAGAGGGTACATCTCTTGTAGATCAGTTCTAGTGGAGGGTACATCCACTAGGTGTTCAAAGAGAACAAGGGAGGGTACATCCCTTGTGGATCTTTGCTTGTAAAAGGATTTTTACAAGGTTGGAAAAGAAATCTCAAGGACCGCAGGTCGCTTGGGGACTGGATGTAGGCACGGGTTGTTGCCAAACCAGTATAAAAACTCTTGTGTGTTTGTCTCCTTCTTCCTTACTCTTTTAATTTCTGCTGTGCATTTTAATTTCCATTTTTACTTTTGGTTAAGTTTCTCTTCTACTCTTTATTCACTTAACAACATAGTAAAATCCTTAGAAGAGTAAATTTTTAATTAGTAAAGGTTTAGGAATAATTAATTCAACCCCCCCTTCTTAATTATTCTGAGGCCACTTGATCCAACATGAGTAAGTTCCTTTTAGAAAAGGATTTCTCTAGAGGAAAAGTAGACACTACTCTTTTTATTAGTTCAAATTTATGTTGATGATATTATTTTTGGACTACTAATGAATTATTGTGCAAGGAATTCTCTCATGACATGCCAAGTGAGTTTGAAATGTCAATGATGGGAGAACTTAATTTCTTTCTTGGACTACAAATTAAACAAACCAATGCTGGAATATTCGTCAATCAATCCAAGTACTGCAAAGAGTTAATTCACAAATTCGACATGGAAAATGCTAAGCACATGGCTACACCAATGAGCACTGCTTGCTATTTAGATAAAGATGAAACCGGTTAGTCAATAGATGTTAGGCAATATCGAGGTATGATCGGATCCCTTCTTTATTTTTCTGCTAGCAGACCTGATATAATGTTTAGTGTGTGTATGTGTGCTAGATTTCAATCAAATCCCAAACAATCACATCTTAGTGCCGTTAAAAGAATCATAAGATATTTATTAGGCACTATGAATATAGGTTTATGGTACCCTAGAAATTCCACATGCACCTTAATAGGATACTCTGATTCAGACTTTGCCGGTTCTAAAACAGATAGAAAGAGCACAAGTGGAACTTGTCAGTTCATAGGATATGCTCTAGTCTCTTGGCATAGTAAGAAACAAAACAGTGTTGCTTTATCCACTGCAGAAGCGGAATATATTTATGCCGGCAGTTGTTGTGCACAGATTTTATGGATGAGGCAGCAACTCTCTGATTAAGGAATTCTTCTTGACCATATACCTATTAAGTGTGATAATACAAGTGCAATCAATCTTTCCAAAAATCCAGTTCAACATTCTAGAACCAAACATATAGAAATTAGGCACCATTTTCTAAGAGATCATGTTCTGAAGGGAGATTGTGTGTTAGAGTTTGTTGATACAAAGAATCAGCTTGCTGATATCTTCACAAAACCTCTCCCCAAAGAAACATTCTTTTCCATTAGAAGAGAATTAGGTCTCTTAGATATTAGTGATTTGGACAACTAAGGATTGATTGGTTCTTTGAAATATTAATGTTTCATGATTGATTGATTTTTGATTCTAAGATTTTGATTATGTTTGATTGGTGTGATATTGTGTGATTGATACTTGTTTGATTGAATTAAATGAGTATTAGTATTGATAATTGATATAGATAGATGTTTTTAGCATAGAAATAAATATTCTTTGAGGAAACAACCTAGATATTGTTTTGGTAATCGATTACCATTACGTGTAATCGATTACACAAGAAAAAATAGCCTATGATCGATTGCAGCAGCCAGTAATCGATTATTACCAGAAGGCTAAATGCTCCTGTAATCGATTACCAAACCATGTAATCAATTACATAACACCATCTTCTATGAATACTCACGTAAACCAGAAGCACTGCACAACCACAGTCCCCTCGACGTGCCTCTTTTTCCCTAATCTTCAAATCTTCATAACTCCCCCAATTCTTAACCAAATCACGTCCCACAAAGCCCAATCTTCATCATTTTCACTCCTCTTTCGATTCCACTTATTGAAATTCGTTAAAACTTCATCAAATGGCAGAATCATCGAAGAAGCGAAAGGGAACGTCCTCCACCACCGTTGCTGCTGGCCATCACCGCCACAGACCATCTGAAGCACCCACAACACCAATTCATCCTTCCTTATCATCTCCACGATCATCTACTCTATTTTCTTCAGATGATCAACGTCTACGGTACAATTCTCAATTTTCTTATAGGATCATTCTAGACCCTAAGTACCTAGACATAGATTTCTTTAATGATGAGACATTTGACTGTTATCAAGTGTTTCAAAACTCTGGATTAATTGATTTTATGTCCTTAAAATTGCCTTACTATCCTGAACTCATTAAAGTCTTTTACAGTAATTTAAATATTCAGGATGGTATTGTTCACTCTGAGGTGCATGGTATTTCTATGATCATTGATCAATCTCTGTTCTTTTCGTTAACTAAATTACCCAATCAAGGTGCACCTTTTGAGGGCACCATTGTTGATGACTGGAAGTTTGACTATTCTAGTCATGATGCTCGCCGTATGGTTTGTAATGACCAGGCTGATATGACCGGTAGATTGCTGGCCGGATCATTAACCTTTGATTGTCGCATCATGCACTATATTATCGTTAGAATTTTGCTTCCCCGTTCTTCTAATCTGGCTCAAGCCTCTGAGGAGGACTTGATTTTGATGTGGGCTTTCCTTACCGGTCGTCAGGTTGACTAGGCTCACTTGGTTAGGTACCGAATGCATAAGGCATTATTGGCCAATGCACCTCTTCCGTATCCTCAATTGGTCACCCCTTTTCTCTGTCATTTTCAAATTCCTCTTGATGATGAACCTTTTGTTCAAGTTAAGAGATCCTTTGCCATAGGTGTTGGTGCAGTAACTTCATTTGGTTACCGTAAGGATCGTGATGGACAATGGCTGAAGAAGGACGTGCTACCTCCACAAGACGAGTATACTCCCTCTCATCCTTCTCAGCGAGATGATTCCTCAACCCTTATGAATGAAGTTCTTTCAGAATTACGGGACCTCCACACCTATGTTGGCGAACGCTTTGATTCCTTGGATGGTCGCTTTGAAGGCATGGATACCCGCATCACCCAACTTGAAGAGGATGTGACTTATCTTTGTCGGTGCTTTGACCTTCCACCACCTTCCTAGTTTAAATTCTTATTATCTTGTATTTTAAGCCGTGTATTTGGCTATGCTTTTTAAGTTATTATTTTCTGAACTTTCGTTATCTTTCGGTATTTGGTTCTTAGTATTTTATGGTTGGATTATATTTGGCACTTAGAATTTTATGATTGAATTATATTTGGTTTTGATTTATGGATGATTATGTGGATTATAGTTATATTAGATGTTTATTATTTCATCTTGTGTTGTTTACCACGTCCTTTGGCTTTTTGATGTTGCCAAAGGGGGAGAGAAACAGGGTGGTTTAGAAGCTTAGAAATCAATTGATCAAGTGCTCATTAATTCCAAAACATAGGGGGAGTATGAAATGAGTGAACATAACATTATATCTTGCATATACTTTGCTTGTATCTTGATTTCAGGAATTGAGTTGTCATCATCAAAAAGGGGGAGATTGTAGAAGCAAAGACTTTGACTTTGATGTTTTGATGATGCCATATGATTATGATGTTTTGATGCCACATGAACATGCGCTTCTTAAGTTAAGATCAAGACAAAAATCCAAGAGCTCAAGAAGATCTCTAGTGATTTAGGGAGGAAATTCCAAATTGAAATAGCAAAAGGTTTGGCCAAGCAATTTAAGCTAAAATGTCTTTTTCAAGAGATTTACTCTCTGGTAATCGATTACCAGAGGATGTAATCGATTACCAGTGGCCAAAATGATTTAAAACAGCTATTAGAAATTTGAATTCAAATTTTACACTATGTAATCGATTACACATGTATGGTAATCGATTACCAGCAGTTACTGAACGTTTTGATTCAAATTTTAAAGCTTGTAATCGATTACACAAGTCTTGTAATTGATTACCTAAGGAGATTTTCAGAAAATTATTTCCAAGAGTCACATCTGTTCAAATGGTTTTTACATGGCCATCAAAGGTCTATTTATATGTGACTAGGAACACAAATTTGCTGAGAGTTTTTTTAAAGAACAAAAAGGTATTATTCTCTCAAAAAGAAAAATCTTCTTATCCTCTTAAAAATTCCATGGCCAATACACTTGCAATTCAATAAGGAATTTTTTGAGTGCTCAATTGTTCAATCTATCTCTTTCAAGAGAGATTTCTTCTTCTCTTCATCTTACTTCTAAAAAGGGATTAAGAGACCGAGGGTCTCTTATTGTAAAGAAATCTGAACACAAAGGAAGGGTTGTCCTTGTGTGGTTCAGAACTTGTAAAGGGATTTTACAAGATAGTGGAACTCTTAAACAGGTTGCTTGGGGACTGGACGTAGGAACAAGGGTGTGGCCGAACCAGTATAAATTTGAGTTTGCAATTTTTCTTCCCTTAAACTCTTCTATTGTTTATTGCTTATTGCTTATTGTTTCTATTCAGTAAGATTAATTTGCATAATTATTTAGGAGTTCATTTTTTAAAGGAATCTTGGGATTTGGGTTAAAATCAAAATATTTTTTTTAATTAGGAAAAGATTGTGATATCTTAATCCAACCCCCCCCCCCCCATTCTTAAGATATCTGAGGCCACTTGTCTAACAGGATACAACTTCGTTCTAGTCAGGAATGCCAAGTGAGGCATATGAGTCCCCCGATCTAACTAGAAAATGCCCTTAGTTGGGTTATTACCACTCAATATTTCCCCCAGATTCCTTTTAACTGTTCAGACTGTCTCCCAATGTATCTATTATATGTCATCCACCCTCACTTAACGAGTCCTCACTTATTCCTCACGATGAGAAATGTAAACAACGGTTGCATTGATACTTTTGAATATACATTGGAGGATGTATTCTCACTAAGTATAGGGTCATGTCCCAACTCCTCACACAATAATCACTCTAACTCTAACACAACCATGCAACTTTGTTCTTTCATCCTTTCCTCGTAATGCATGTTGATCCTCATGAAGTCCCCAACTATAAGTATCCTCCATCATGTGCACATACACAAACATAACAAGGGAAGAGTGGAAATAATCCTCTTCCTTCTTTAGGGTCATCATCAAAATGACCCTTTAAGTGGAAAAAACCATTTGCACATTCATAACTATCAATCCGAAATACTAATTCATCACAAGACATCCAAATAAATTTGCCGAGGGTCAAACACCCCCAGACCCAATCCCAAAGCACAAAAGTTCATGATCAATATCATAATAGTTCATATCATGCAACATGCTTTGCCAAGTGGTCACACTCACTTGGTCTTACAACACTTAATCATAACAATTCAAATCGTACAACATGCCTTGTCAAGTGGTCACACTCACTTGGTTTTACCAAATTTAATCATAACAATTCCACAAAATTTTCAATCAAAGCAAGCAATTCAATCCATAATTCACATCATATTTTCCATGCAATTTTACACATATTAGACACTTTCTTATTTGGAAATTATGCTTAATTACCCGCTTTTAAAAGTTAATGTCCCCATTGATGTAGAAATCCAATTGGGAAAACAATATATGTTTCTCAACGTTTTTGAATGTAAGGAATTTAGTTTTGGACTCAAATTCTCCAAATCCTATGTTCACAAACTTGTTTCCTAAATTCCAAGAGTTGTAGAAATCCATTTCATGCAAATTTTATATCAAACCCCACGTTTTCTAACATGATGAACTTAATTCCATGGTCATAATCTATAGAAACCAAGCCTGTATGTATAGTTCATTCAAAATAGTTTAGGATTTACCAAAAAAGTACAAAACTTGAAATTATGGTTCCTGTCGCAACCTACCCTTTTGCGGGTGAGCGAGGCAAGGCTCACAGGTGCGTCTTCCAAAGGAGGAAAATGCACGGAGTCGCCACCAATATTTATTTGTGGAAAACGTCGAAAAAACCGAAGGAAACCGATCATGAAGAATATTCCAGATTCGGGAGTTGTATTTACGTTTGAGGAAGGTATTAGCACCTCTCACGTTTGTCCCTAAGGACAACAACCTTAAATTGGAATTGTGTGAAATTGTGCATCAAAACTTTTATTTCTTTTTTATTTTTGAGGTCGACAAAAGCAGGGCTCTTGCTCCTACGTACCCTCTATCGAAGAGGAAATCAGACCTACGTAGTTCTTTCAAAAGGGCAAATCAAGCGATTCTTTTTACTTGGAAGGTGGTCCTTTTAAGGCATTGGACCTTAAAATGATCCATTTTTACTTGGTGAGAAAAACTGAGGTATTGAACCTTAAAATCCTTTTTAGTGATTTTTTGCGGACGAGCTTGACTTTGTGAGTTGATTTTAGCCTTAGTTTCACTTTAGTTATTAGTCAATTCAATTAAGAAAGAGAAATCCCAAAGAGAAATGTCTGATTGATTTTTTTTTGGTTTATTTTACTAAAAGATATTTTTGATTATTATATTATTATTTTACCTCTTTTTGGTTTCCAACGTGGTTACGGCATGACCGAACGGTCGAATTTCATTTTAACAGAAATTAACGGATATTACAATTCAAATGATCGGTGGAAATTTATTTTATTTTTTGATTAGGCGAGAAAATGACTTAAGTAAATGACTAAAGCACGTCAAAAGGGGGTACGGAAAGTAAATGAAACGAGAATAAAAGTATGCGAAACAAATGGGGACCACCAAGGGTACATAGAATGAATTGAAAAGTTCAATTTTGGGAACTTACCGGTTGAAGACCGAAGAGCGACAAAGAACGAACGACGAATGACGAAGAACGGTTGAGAATCTTCGCGAAATCACCCATGGAAACTTTACGGAAGCGCCTCGGCTTGGATATTCTTCACGGAAACAATTTTCCTCACTAATTTTAAGTGATTACGAAGTACTAGAAGGGTTGAACCTTTTTGTTCTTCCCTCCTTCCCCTATTTATAGGAAAAGGAAGGAGATGCTTGCCACCCAGCTTGCCCAGGCCAGCTAAGTTGCTTCCTCCAGAAGCAACCGCCTTCTGGAGGAACATCCTGGAAGGCCCAAGTGGGTCTGGTTGTTATTTGAACCCCCATTTTTACTAAATACACCCCCTTTGCTTTTTTGCTGATTCTTTTTCTGTAACGTTACGAAACTTTACGAATTTCGTAATGATACTTGTTTTCTTTCCGTAAGGTTACGGAACCTTACGGGTCATGTAATTACTCCTTTTTTAGCTTTTGGAATATTACGGAAACTCACGGATTGCGTAACAATACTTCCTTTTGATTTCCGACATGTTACGGAATTTCACGGATTGCATAACAATGCTTCCTTTTGATTTCTTGCATGTCTCGGAACTTCACGTATTGTGCAACAAAGGGTGCCAAGTACCTCGAAGCGGTCAAACAAAGGTTGCATGCCATCAAACAATGGTCCCTGGACGAAATAAGGGTATGACAATTGCCCCTCTTTACTTAACTTTTATCGGAGATAAGAGGAAAGCAAAGATAAAACACTGATTTCGTCCGTCTTCGCCCTTTCCGTGATTAGTCTATGACGACTTCCGTCTCTCTTTCTTCTTTCTCTGCACAACACAAAACAAACACAAACAACAAAAAACACCAATAACATAATATACACATATACACATGTTTGGCGAAGGAATCGATCGGGAAAATAACAAAAAACCATATTTCCCAGTCACCGGAGGCTCCACGCTTGATAAAGGAGGACACATGAACAGCGCTAGGCAATCAATTCATGGGGATCCGAATAGAGCGGTGGAGGATACACGAACAGCGCTAGGCAATCAATTCGTGGGGCTCCGGACTCGATGGTGGAGGACGCATGAATGACAATCAATTCATGGGGCTCCAGATAAGATTTGAGGGTGGAGGATAGACGAATAGTGCTAGGCAATCAATTCGTGGGGCTCCAGACTCAATGGTGGAGGACGCATGAACAGAGCTAGACAATCAATTCATGGGAAACTGAATAAGATTTGAGGGTGGAGGATAGACGAACAGCGCTAGGCAATCAATTCGTGGGGCTCCAGACTCGATGGTGGAGGACGCATGAACAACGCTAGGCAATCAATTCATGGAGATCCGAATAAGATTTGAGGGTGGAGGATAGATGAACAACGCTAGGCAATCAATTTGTGGGGCTCCAGACTCAATGGTGGAGGACGCATGAACAACGCTAGGCAATCAATTCATGGGACTCCAAATAAGATTTGAGGGTGGAGGATAGACGAACAGCGCAAGGCAATCAATTCGTGGGGCTCCAGAGTCGATGGTGGAGGATACATGAATGACAATCAATTCATGGTGCTCCGGATAAGTCTTGAGGGTAGAGGATAGACGAACAACGCTAGGCAATCAGTTCGTGGGGCTCTAGACTCAATGGTGGAGGAAGCATGAACAGCGCTAGGCAATCAATTCATGAGACTCCGAATAAGATTTGAGGGTGGAGGATAGACGTACAACGCTAGGCAATCAATTCGTGGGGCTCCAGACTCGATGGTGGAGGATGCATGAATGACAATCAATTCATGGGGCTCTGGATAAACGTTGAGGGTGGAGGATAGACGAACAGCCCTGGGCAATCAATTCGTGGGGCTCTAGACTGGATTGTGGAGGATGCTTGAACAACGCTAGCCAATCTATTCATGGGGCTCTGGATAAGCGTTGAGGGTTGAGGATAAACGAATAACGTTAGGCAATCAATTCGTGGGGCTCCAGATTTGATGTTGGACGAAGCATGAACAAGGCTAGGCAATCAATTCATGGGGCTCCGGATAAGAGTTGAGGGTTGAGGATAGATGAATAGCGCTAGGCAATCAATTCGTGGGGCTCCAGACTCGATGATGGAGGATGCACGAATGACAATCAATTCACGGGGCTCCGGATAAGACTTGAGGGTGGAGGATAGACGAACAGCGCTAGGCAATCAATTCGTGGGGCTCTAGACTCGATGGTGGAGGAAGCATGAACAGCGCTAGGCAATCAATTCATGAGACTCCGGATAAGATTTGAGGGTGGAGGATAGACGAACAGCGCTAGGCAATCAATTCGTGGGGCTCCAGACTCGATGGTGGAGGTTGCATGAACAGTGCTGGGCGATCAATTCATGGCGCTCGAGAGAAGATTTGAGGGTGGAAGTTAGATGAACAGCGCTAGGCAATCATTTCGTGGGGCTGCAGACTCGATGGTGGAGGATGCATCAAAAGTGCTAGGCTATGAATTCATGAGACTCCGAATAAGATTTGAGGGTGGAGGATAGACGAATAGCGCTAGGCAATCAATTCGTGGGGCTCTAGACTCGATTGTGGAGGATGCTTGAACAGCGCTAGGCAATCTATTCATGGGGCTCTGGGTAAGCGTTGAGGGTGGAGGATAAACGAATAACGCTAGGCAATCAATTCGTGGGGCTCCAGTCTCGATGGTTGGACGACGTATGAACAACGCTAGGCAATCAATTCATGGGGCTCCGGATAAGATTTGAGGGTTGAGGATAGACAAATAGCGCTAGGCAATCAATTCGTGGGGCTCCAGACTCGATGGTGGAGGATGCATGAATGACAATCAATTCATGGTGCTACGGATAAGTCTTGAGGGTGGAGGATAGATGAACAACGCTAGGCATTCAATTCGTGGGGCTCTAGAGTCGATGGTGGAGGAAGCATGAACAGCGCTAGGCATTCAATTCATGAGACTCTGAATAAGATTTGAGGGTGGAGGATAGACGTACAACGCTAGGCAATCAATTCGTGGGGCTCCAGACTCGATGGTGGAGGATGCATGAATGACAATCAATTCATGGGGCTCTGGATAAACGTTGAGGGTGGAGGATAGACGAACAGCCCTAGGCAATCAATTCGTGGGGCTCTAGACTCGATTGTGGAGGATGCTTGAACAACGCTAGGCAATCTATTCATGGGGCTCTGGATAAGCGTTGAGGGTGGAGGATAAACGAATAATGCTAGGCAATCAATTCGTGGGGCTCCAGATTTGATGTTGGACGACGTATGAACAACGCTAGGCAATCAATTCATGGGGCTCCGGATAAGATTTGAGGGTTAAGGATAGATGAATAGCGCTAGGAAATCAATTCGTGGGGCTCCAGACTCGATGGTGGAGGATGCACGAATGACAATCAATTCATGGGGCTCCGGATAAGACTTGATGGCGGAGGATAGACGAACAGCGCTAGGCAATCAATTCGTGGGGCTCTAGACTCGATGGTGGAGGAAGCATGAACAGCGCTAGGCAATCAATTCATGAGACTCCGGATAAGATTTGAGGGTGAAGGATAGACGAACAGCGCTAGGCAATCAATTCGTGGGGCTCCAGACTCGATGGTGGAGGTTGCATGAACAGCGCTGGGCGATCAATTCATGGCGCTCCAGAGAAGATTTGAGGGTGGAAGATAGATGAACAGCGCTAGGCAACCAATTCGTGGGGCTCCAGACTCGATGCTGGAGGAAGCTTGTACAGCGCTAGGCAATCAATTCATGAGACTCCGAATAAGATTTGAGGGTGGAGGATAGACAAACAGTGCTTGGCAATCAATTCGTGGGGCTACGGATAAGATTTTAGGGTGGAGGAAGCATGAATAGCGCTAGGTGTCATACCCTAATTTCGTCCGGGGACCTTTGCTTGATGACATGCGACCTTTGTTTGGTCCCTGTAAGGTGCTTGGCACCCATCATTAGGCAATTTGTGAAATTCCAGGACATGCCGAAAAACAAAAGAAAATATTGATGCACAATCCGTAAGGTTCCGTGACACACCGAAAATCAAATGGAAGCATCGTTGCATAATTAGTGAGGTTCCGTAACATTCCGTAAGTCAAAAAGGGGATGATTATGTAATCCGCAAGGTTCTGTAACATTACGGAAAGAAAACAAGTATCGTTACGAAATTCGTAAGTTTCCGTAACTTTACGAAAAAAAAGAATCACAAAAAAAAAAGCAGAGGGGGTGTACTTAGTAAAAATAGGGGTGCAAATAGCAACCAGGCCCACTTGGGCCCTCCAGAAGATTCCTCCAGAAGGTTGTATCTTCTGGGGTGCAAATAGCAACCAGGCGAGCTAGGTTGCTTCCATCTCCCCTATTTTGCTATAAATAGGGGAGGAAGTGAAGAAGAAAAGGGTTCAGCCCCTTAGGCACTTCTCTCTCTTTCGAATTTGCTTGGAAAAATTGTTTCTGTGAAGAAAATCTAAGCCGAGGCGCTTCCGAAAAGTTTCCGTAACGTTTTCCGTGAAGAATTTCGCAAAGGTTTCAACCGTTCTTCGACGTCCTTCATTCGTTCTTCATCGTTCTTCGATCTTCAACGGGTAAGTACCTTGAACCAAGCTTTTCGATTCATTCTATGTACCCGTGGTGGTCCACATTGTGTTTCGTGTATTTTTATTCTCATTTCATTTACTTTTTATACCCCCCGTTGACGTGCTTAAGCCATTTTACTTAAGTCATTTCTCGCTTAACTTAAAAATAAAATAAATTTCCACCGAACGTTTGAATTGTATGATCCGTAAACTTTGGTTAAAATAAATTCCGACCGTTCGGTCGTGCCGTAACCACGTTGGAAATCAAAAAGAGATAAAATAATAATATGATAACAAAAATATACCTTTTAGTAAAATAAAGCGGAAAATATATCGGACATTTCCTCTTTGGGATTTCTCATTCTTAACCGAATTGACTAATAACTAAGGTGAAACTAAGGCTAAAATCAACTCGCCTAGTCAAGTTTGTCCACAAAAATAGGTTTTTGAAGTTTGTCATTTCAATTTCTCACTAAGTAAAATGGATCATTTTCAAGGTCCAACGCCTTAAAATGATCACCTCTTAAAAGTAAAAAAGAATCACTTGATAAGAAAGAACTACGTAGGTCTGATTTCCTCATCGCAATTGAGGAATACGTAGGAGCAAAGGGAAACACCCTTGTCGACCACAAAAAGAGAAAAATATAAAAAAGGTATAAAGGATATAAGGACTTAAAAGGGAACATAAAAAATCAAGGTCATGTTTGCACATTCGATTAAAGGCTGCCGTCCCTTGGGACGGACGTGTGGGGTGCTAATACCTTCCCCGTGCGTAAATACAACTCCCGAACCTTTCACTTAAAAGTTCGTAGATCGCGTCTTTTCCGGTTTTTCCGACGTTTTCCTCAAATAAACGTTGGTGGCGACTCCGCGCGTATTCCTTTCGTGGAACACGCATCCCGCGAGTCACGCGTCGCCCTCCCGCCGAAGGGTAGGTTGCGACAGTTGGCGACTGCACTGGGGACAGTTTTTAGAGAGTTAGGCCATTTAATCTTGTGCAATGTTTTATCGTGACTTACCCCTTTGTTAGTTTCCATTCATTATGTTCTTGTGTATATAAACTCTTTGTTGCTTTTAGTGCGTTTTAAAATATATGCATGAAGTAAATATTTATTCATTTGATGCACACAAACACCAACACTATTTGCACACACTGTGAGTGAAAAAAGGGGCCCTATACCCGGGTTCATGGGAACATAAGGAGTGGAGGCGAATCTGTGATCATGCTAGGTCTCCGACTTGCTTGATTACAGGGAACCCTCACCTAGAGTTTTCTCTTTGAAAACTTATTGTTGCTAGTAGTCCCTACTGCTGCAATATGTTCTTCGAAGGGGATGATACCTCTAGAAACCATCAAGAGAGATATGACTACCTTAGGGGGTTATTGCTAAATACCTAGTTAGTTCTCTTCCTTGTAGGTCCCTTAAATAGGGGCACGGAGCGAACACGCTGCGTGCCATTTTTCACACTGCCATGCATAAGTATCATATACCCTTTTGCTTATGTTCAGTGAATATTGTCATACTATGTAAATTCCCGTATTGCGTCTTTTGCATATGCATCGCATATGGGTTCTGTCTTGATCCCCTCTGTAAACAAACCAACGGAGGGTCTGTGTCGCCTTCTTAAAAACGTATGTTGGGGGCACTTTGCTACCCCTAGACGTTGTATCTAAGAAGGAGACAATTCCTCGGGCCCCCGCATTCCTAGATTGCATCTGTGTCATATGCATTCCTTCATGCATTCATCCATCCCACCCATGAGATATCGGAGTTTTGATTTGCACCAGCTTTTTGTCTCACTTTAGTAAGCATGGGAACAAATCAAACCGGCAAGAGGTTCTACCAAGTCAAGGTTAAAAGCCTAGATACCACCAGCATCAAGGAATTAGGGCGGTTGATGGAACCTCTCCAAATGCAAGCCTTCCGCAAGACTTACGGAAAGATTTTAGAGTTGACCATAGCAGAGGTATCCATAGAAGCCATTGCATCACTCACCCAATACTACGACCAGCCTTTGAGATGCTTCACATTCGGAGACTTCCAATTGGTACCAACCATTGAAGAATTTGAGGAAATTCTAGGATGTCTTCTCGGGGGAAGAAAACCATACCTTTCCTCCGGGTGTCTCCCCTCTTTGAGCAGAATTGCAACTGTGGTCAAGGATTCAGCAAGAGGTTTGGACCGCATAAAACAGACTCGGAATGGCATAGCGGGCCTACCACGGAGGTACCTAGAAGACAAGGCGAGGGGTATGGCCAATCAAGGAGATTGGGTCCCGTTTATGGATGTGTTAGCTTTGCTAATTTTTGGGGTCGTCCTCTTTCCAAATGTGGATGGTTTGGTGGACCTAGCAGCGATCGACGCTTTCCTTGCATACCACCATAGCAAGGAAAGTCCGGTGGTAGTTGTCTTGGCAGATTTATTTGACACATTTGACCGAAGGTGCGAAAAGAGTAGCGCACGGATCATCTGTTGCTTGCCCGCCCTCTGTGTTTGGTTGGTTTCGCACTTGTTCCAGCAAGACACAAGGCATCCATGTCCGCTCCTGAGCCATCGCTCGTGTACTGAAAAGAGGAGAATAGATTGGGACCAGCTTTTGGCCGGGATAGGAGGTAGAACAATCAATTGGTTCCCCCGATGGAAGGAAGGAAAAGAAGGAGTCCTTTTCTCATGTGGAGGATACCCAAACATTCCGCTGATAGGAACGAGGGGTTGTATTAACTACAATCCCGCGCTCGCTATAAGACAACTAGGGTACCCCATGAGGGGAGCACCGACGGAAGAAGGCATGTCTCCTTTCCTTGTGAGGGATTTCGGCGCACAAAATTCCAAGACTATACAAAGAATCCATAAGGCATGGGAAACCCCGTTAAGGAAAGATCAAGAACTTAGGGGCATTCGTAATGGCATCATTGGTGGGTACCATGAATGGCTGAAAGTTCATATACGAGGTTTAGATTGGCTCACCAAGTTAAAAGTAGTCAGCGAAGAAAGTTTTGAAGCATTGGAAGAGGACGAAGAAGTCCAAGCTCTCAAAAGCGAGTTAGGAAAGGCGAAACTTGCCAAGGAGAAGTTCAAGTTGGCCGCTACACGCATTCGGAAGGAGTGTGCCGGATTACGGGAGGAGAATACAACTACCGCAAGAGCCCTTGAACAAGAGACCAAGAGGGCTCGCAAGGAAGAGTATGGCCGTAACAAATTTCGCAGAGCTCTGTGGGGTAGCAACAGTGAGCTCAAGCTGCGAAGGGAAGAGAGGGACCAGTCGCGAGCCCATAGCATGGTCTTGAAAGAGGAGTTAGTTGCCTGTTCAAGGTCCAAAAGGAGCTTGTCTCAGCGTTTATGCGAGACGGAGACCAACATGCTAGCTATCATCGCCAAGTACCAAGAAGAGTTAGGTCTAGCCACGGCTCACGAGCATAGGATCGCGGACGAGTATGCCCAAGTATACGCGGAAAAAGAGGCTAGAGGAAGGGTGATCGACTCTTTACACCAAGAGGCAACCATGTGGATGGATCGGTTTGCTCTTACCTTGAACGGGAGTCAAGAACTTCCCCGCTTGTTAGCCAAGGCCAAGGCGATGGCGGACACCTACTCCGCCCCCGAAGAGATTCATGGGCTTCTCGGCTATTGTCAGCATATGATAGACTTAATGGCCCACATAATTAGAAATCGCTAGGAAACTTGTATGGTCTCTCAGACCTTGACTAGATACGACTTTCTTTTTGAAATAAAACGAGTTGGTCCCATGTTTCTACTCCAAAAAGCTTGTGCGAATCAAATCACTCCTGCATTTCATCTCTACCATGCATTCTTTCTTTCTTTACCCACTCCTCACGTTTGGTTTTTTAGGGAAAAACACCATAACTAAACGCGCCACAAGGCATCCCTATCGCACCAGATCCAAATCTAGAACGATGGGTGATCAAGAGGAGACACAGGAACAGATGAAAGCCGACATGTCAGCTCTGAAAGAACAAATGGCCTCCATGATGGAGGCCATGTTAGGTATGAGGCAGCTCATGGAGAAGAACGCGGCCACCGCTGCCACTGTCAGTTCGGCTGCCGAAGCAGACCCAACTCTCTTGGCAACTGCGCACCATCCTCCCTCAAACATAGTAGGACGGGGAAGGGACACACTAGGGCACGATGGCAGCCCTCACCTGGGATACAACCGAGCGGCTTACCCTTATGGATTGCCGCCCAACTACTCACCACCCGTCTTGCAAGAAGATGCGGGCCACATTGCTCCTCCTGTCCTTGAAAGAGAGCCTCCTCAACAGCCCGACGAGGTCCACAAAGACCCTCAAGACTATGCTCGAAGGGATGTCGAGTTCTATCCTCCGATCCCCGAAGGGCCAGCACCCAGCACGTTGCCTCAACCCAACATCGCGGCACAACCAATAGTTTTGTCCACGGAAGGACCGCCCCCAGCAACCGAAGAAAAGAGGAAGCTGGATCTCCTCGAGGAAAGATTGAGAGCCGTGGAAGGATTTGGGGACTATCCGTTCGCAGACATGACGGATCTTTGCTTAGTGCCCGACGTTGTTATCCCCCCGAAGTTCAAAGTGTCGGACTTCGACAAGTATAAAGGGACGACCTGTCCCAAAAACCATCTCAAGATGTACTGCCGCAAGATGGGCGCACACTCTAAGGATGAGAAGCTATTAATACACTTCTTTCAAGATAGCTTGGCCGGATCCGCGGTAGTGTGGTACACTAATTTGGAAGCTTCCCGTATCCGTACTTGGAAGGATCTGATTACTGCCTTCCTAAGGCAATATCAGTACAATTCCGATATGGCTCCCGATCGCACTCAACTGCAGAATATGTTCAAAAGAGAAGGCGAGACCTTTAAAGAATACGCGCAACCATGGAGGGATTTGGCGGCACAAGTAGCTCCTCCCATGGTTGAGAGAGAGATGATCACCATGATGGTAGACACTCTGCCAGTGTTCTACTATGAGAAGCTAGTAGGTTACATGCCGTCCAGCTTTGCGAATCTAGTATTCGCCGGGGAAAGAATCGAGGTAGGATTGAAAAGAGGAAAGTTTGATTACGTTTCCTCCACGAGTGCGAATGACAAAAGAATCGGGGCAACATGGGCAAAAAGGAAGGAAGGAGATGCCCATGCCGTCTCTTCAACACCCGCGTGGGTCAAACCCCAGCAAACACCTCATGGTACCCATCAGTACGCGCAACATCACTCGAGCTTCTCGGCTCATACCGGGAACGCCTCTAGTTCAACACCCGTGCAGCCCAAGGCACCCACCCAGAGGGAAGCTCCCTAAGTTCCAACTCCGAACACGACTTGCCCGACCGGTAATTCCAACACGACAAGGAACTTCCCTCCGAGGCCATTTCAAGAATTCACCCCACTCCCAATGACGTACGAAGACCTCTTGCCATCCCTCATCGCCAATCATTTGGCCGTGGTAACTCCCGGAAGGGTCCTCCAACCCCCTTTCCCAAAGTGGTATGACCCTAATGCAACTTGCAAGTACCATGGGGGTGTCCCGGGACATTCCGTTGAAAAATGCTTGGCCCTTAAATACAAGGTCCAACATTTGATGGATGCTGGATGGCTGACCTTCCAAGAGGATCGGCCCAATGTGAGAACCAACCCGCTCGCCAATCATGGAGGGGGAGCAGTTAATGCCGTTGAGTCTGATAGACCGCGCAAGTCTAAACCTTTAAGGGATGTGGCAACCCCTAGGAGGTTTATCTTCGAGGCCCTACAAAAGGGAGGTGTGATTCCCCATAGTGGGTGTAAGGAGGATTCCTGTTTGCTACATTCCGGCGAGCTGCATGACATGGAGACGTGTTTGGGAGTAGAGGAGTTGTTACAGCGGAAGATAGATCAAGGTCGACTGGAAGTCGGCAGTGAAGGAAAAGAAGAGCAGCATATATGCATGCAGTCCACGGATGGGAGCAGTGTTGCGAAGCCCAAACCCTTGGTGATATACTTCACTAAAAGCGCAACTTCGCAAAAGCCCGGACACCCCTTAGTAGCCAAACCTGTTCCTTTCCCGTACCAAAATAGCCGCGCAGTCCCATGGAGATATACACCTCCGAGGGAGAAGGAAGAAGAAGCCACCGACGTCAGCTCGTTGTCAGCTAAAGTAACAAATATCATGGGACTAAGTGGTGTGACCCATAGTGGTCGTGTGTTCGTGCCTCCGGACCTGCCAGTCCAACCCGCGGACGTCAAGGGAAAAGGAAAAGTGGTGGAGGAACAAGATGGCGAAGCACCCCACGCTTCGAATAAAGATATTCCGGCAAAAGGCCTCCCGGAGAAAAAGGATGGTAAAAAGGAGGTGTCGCTAGAGGAAGCCAGCGAGTTCCTCCGTATAATTCAGCAGAGCGAATTCAAGGTTATCGAACAGCTCAACAAAACCCCGGCCAGGGTCTCGCTGTTGGAGTTACTTATGAGCTCCGAGCCTCATCGGGCTCTGCTAGTAAAAGTTCTGAACGAGGCCCATGTGGCCCAAGATATCTCGGTAGAAGGTTTCGAAGGGCTGGTCAACAATATCACTGCTAACAACTATCTTGCCTTCGCCGAAGAAGAAATCCCCGCCGAGGGGAGAGGGCATAATAAGGCTTTACACTTATCAGTCAAGTGTATGGACCATATCGTAGCCAAGGTGCTCATCGATAATGGTTCCAGTTTAAACGTGATGCCTAAGAGCACTTTGGAGAAATTACCATTTAATGCCTCCCACTTAAAGCCGAGTTCAATGGTGGTTCGTGCCTTCGACGGCACCCGCCGAGAGGTTAGGGGAGAGATTGATCTCCCAGTACAAATAGGCCCTCACACCTGTCAAGTCACCTTCAAAATAATGGATATTAACCCCCCCTACAGCTGTCTGTTGGGGCGCCCGTGGATCCACTCAGTGGGAGTTGTGCCCTCTACACTTCACCAAAAGTTGAAATTCGTAGTGGAGGGGCACTTGGTCATCGTGTCAGGCGAGGAAGACATCTTGGTGAGCTGCCCATCCTCTATGCCTTATGTGGAAGCCGCAGAAGAATCGTTAGAAACCGCTTTCCAGTCTTTTGAGGTGGTCAGCATTTCCTCCGTGGACTCCTTCTCTGGGAAGCCTTGCCTGTCCGATGCAACAGTAATGATGGCCCGAGTTATGTTGGGGAACGGTTACGAACCCAGAATGGGTTTAGGCAAAGACAACGGCGGCATAACTAGCCTGATAAATGCCAAAGGAAATTGTGGGAAGTATGGTTTAGGCTATAAGCCCACTCAGGCGGATATGAAGAGAAGCATCGCGGGAAGGAAGAGTGGTGGTCAAAGCTCGCGTTGGAGACAAGAAAGTGAAGGAAGCCCGCCCTGCCACATAAGTAGAAGCTTTATAAGCGTGGGTCTGGGAGACAAAGGTCAAGTGGTCGCGATATGCGAAGATGATGTTCCGAGTACATTGGATTTGGTACGACCATGCCCTCCTGATTTCCAACTGGGAAATTGGCGAGTGGAGGAACGCTCCGGCATTTACGCAACGAGCATAATGTAAACCTTTATGGTTTTAAAAGCTCTATAGTTGGGCCTAGGCTTTAGAGTTTTTTCCTTTTGTTGAGGCTTTGTGTCTTTTGTTTTTGAATTTATAATACAAGGATCTTTCTTCATCTGTTCCTACGTCTCTACCCATTCTCATTCATTTGCATGTTTACTTCTTTTTCTGAAACGGCAGATCCGATGACGAGTCCCCCGAAGGTACTAATACCTGGGACCCGCTTATCGACTTTGAGCAAGAAATGAATCAAACGGAAGATGAAGGAAATGAGGATGTGGGACTTCCCCCAGAATTAGAAAGAATGGTCGCCCATGAGGACCAAGAAATGGGGCCTCATCAAGAAGAAACAGAGCTAGTAGACTTAGGAATTGGCAGTGGAAAAAGGGAAGTGAAGATAGGCACAGGTATTACCGCACCTATCCGTGAAGAATTAATAATCCTGCTAAAAGACTACCAAGACATCTTTGCTTGGTCATACCAAGATATGGCCAGTTTGAGTTTTGACATTGTACAACACCGATTACCTCTAAATCCCGAGTGTTCCCCGGTAAAGCAGAAATTGAGAAGGATGAAGCCCGAAACATCCTTAAAGATAAAAGAAGAAGTGAAGAAGCAATTTGACGCTGGATTTCTGGCCGTCGCTCGGTATCCAGAATGGGTTGCCAACATCGTACCGGTCCCTAAGAAAGATGGGAAAGTACGAATGTGTGTGGATTATCGGGACCTGAATCGGGCCAGTCCCAAGGACAATTTTCCTTTACCACACATCGATATCCTCGTAGATAACACGGCCAATTTCGCTTTATTTTCCTTCATGGACGGTTTCTCTGGTTACAATCAGATAAAGATGGCGCCCGAGGATATGGAAAAGACTACTTTCGTCACCCTGTGGGGAACGTTCTGTTACAAGGTAATGTCCTTTGGACTCAAGAGTGCCCGGGCAACTTATCAACGGGCCATGGTAGCTTTGTTCCATGATATGATGCATCAAGAGATCGAGGTCTACGTGGACGACATAATTGCTAAATCTAAATCCGAGGGAGAACACCTTGTCAACCTGCGGAAGTTGTTCGAAAGGCTTAAGAAATATCAATTAAGGTTGAACCCCGCTAAGTGTACCTTTGGGGTCAAATCAGGGAAATTGCTGGGTTTCATTGTAAGCCAGAAAGGGATAGAGGTAGACCCCGAAAAGGTGAAGGCTATCCTTGAGATGCCAGAACCCCGTACAGAGAGGCAAGTCCGAGGTTTCCTGGGACGCTTGAATTATATTGCCAGATTCATATCGCAGCTCACCGCCATTTGTGAGCCGTTGTTCAAGCTTTTACGTAAAAACCAAACTGATCGCTGGAATGAGGATTGCCAAGAGGCTTTTGGAAGGATCAAGAAGTGTCTTATGAATCCCCCTGTGCTTATGCCACCAGTACCTGGAAGGCCTCTCATCTTGTACATGACAATCTTAGACGAGTCAATGGGGTGTATGCTGGGGCAACATGACGAATCCGGAAAGAAAGAGCGCGCTGTTTACTACCTAAGTAAGAAGTTCACGACCTGTGAAATGAATTACTCCTTGCTCGAAAGAACGTGTTGTGCTTTAGTATGGGCATCCCATCGCCTAAGGCAGTACATGCTGAGCCATACTACCTGGTTGATATCCAAGATGGACCCGGTTAAGTACATCTTTGAAAAGCCAGCTCTCATGGGACGAATCGCCCGGTGGCAAGTCCTGCTATCTGAGTTTGATATAGTCTACGTCACCCAAAAGGCGATAAAAGGAAGCGCCTTAGCAGATTATTTGGCTCAACAGCCTCTTAACGACTATCAGCCCATGCATCCTGAATTCCCGGATGAGGACATCATGGCCTTGTTTGAGGAAAAATTGGACGAAGATCGGGACAAATGGACCGTATGGTTTGACGGAGCGTCAAACATTCTAGGCCATGGCGTTGGGGCAGTATTGGTCTCTCCGGACAATCAATGTGTACCTTTCACAGCCAGGCTAGGATTCGAATGCACCAACAACATGGCCGAATATGAAGCATGTGCCCTGGCCGTCCAGGCAGCGATTGACTCCAATGTCAAACTACTCAAGGTGTACGGCGACTCAGCGTTGGTAATCCATCAGCTGAGAGGGGAATGGGAAACTAGAGATCCCAAGCTGATACCCTACAAAGCCTATATCAAGGAATTGGCTAAGACCTTTGATGAGATCTCCTTCCATCATGTTCCCCGCGAGGAAAATCAAATGGCGGATGCGCTTGCTACTTTGGCGTCTATGTTCCAGCTAACGCCGCACGGAGACCTACCATACATTGAATTTTGGTGTCATGGCAAACCCGCGCATTGTTGCCAAGTAGAAGAGGAACGGGACGGTAAGCCTTGGTATTTTGACATCAAGCGATATGTCGTAAGCAAAGAATACCCGCCAGAGATTGCCGACAATGATAAGAGGACATTGAGATGGTTGGCAGCCGATTTCTTCATGAGCGGAAGCATACTGTATAAGAGAAATCACGACATGACACTCCTACGGTGTGTTGATGCCAGGGAGGCAAATCACATGATCGAGGAAGTCCATGAGGGCTCGTTTGGAACGCACGCCAACGGGCATGCTATGGCCAGGAAGATCCTAAGAGCAGGTTATTACTGGCTTACCATGGAAAGTGATTGTTGTGTCCATGTAAGGAAATGCCACAAATGTCAAGCGTTCGCAGATAATGTCAATGCTCCACCGCATCCTCTGAATGTCATGTCCGCCCCTTGGCCTTTCTCCATGTGGGGAATAGATGTCATCGGGGCCATTGAGCCCAAAGCCTCGAATGGTCATCGCTTCATCCTCGTAGCGATAGATTATTTCACCAAGTGGGTCGAGGCGGCTTCATATACCAATGTCACGAGGAGTGTGGTGGTCAGGTTCATTAAGAAAGAGATCATCTGCCGATATGGTTTGCCAAGGAAGATTATCACAGACAACGGCACCAACCTGAATAACAAGATGATGGGGGAAATGTGCGAGGAGTTTAAAATCCAGCATCACAATTCCACACCCTACCGGCCAAAGATGAATGGAGCCGTGGAAGCGGCCAATAAGAATATCAAAAAGATTATCCAAAAGATGACCGTGTCATACAAGGATTGGCACGAAATGCTCCCATTCGCGTTACACGGTTACCGAACTTCAGTGCGAACGTCAACTAGGGCAACGCCGTTCTTATTGGTATATGGGATGGAGGCTGTGTTACCGTTTGAGGTAGAAGTCCCATCATTAAGGATCTTGGCAGAATCCGGATTAAAGGAATCAGAGTGGGCTCAAACGCGCTATGACCAGCTCAACCTCATCGAGGGTAAGCGCTTAACGGCCATGAGTCATGGGCGCGTGTACCAGCAAAGAATGAAGAGTGCATTTGACAAGAAAGTACGCTTGCGCAAATTCCATGAGGGAGACCTTGTGCTAAAGAAAATGTCCCATGATGTCAAGGACAATCGAGGGAAGTGGGCCCCGAACTACGAAGGGCCTTTTGTTGTGAAGAGGGCTTTTTCCGGAGGAGCCCTGGTGCTTACCAACATGGATGGCGAAGAGCTACCTTCACCCGTGAATTCTGATGTCGTCAAGCGATATTATGCTTAGAATATGGGGCAATTAAGGATGTCGCTGCATGTTCTTTATCTTTATGCGTTTTCTGGATTTCCCCCAGGGATTTCCCATCTGCTGTATCTCTCGTTACAATCTTTCAAAGAAATGAACTTGGATTCGAGGCTTTAGTTCTCACGTTGGTTTCAAACCTTGCATTTGATTTGTGATCACCTGAGCCCTTCCGCTCAGTTCGTGGGATGCCCCAAGCGCTTAATTAAAATTGAACCTAAACCAACTTTTGCTAAAATTTGCTGCGTTTGAAAACATTCATGCATACACATACGCATGCATATTGTTGTGGTAAAACAGGGGCAGGATCATCTTGAGCTACCTTCTGGGGTGGGGACAAAACGTGGACAGCAGAAACCAATCAAGGTAAGACAATGACGCGGTCAAGATTGGCCGAACCTGGTTGTTTATTACTTGCAGGTACTTAGGAACGGATGCAAGTGGGGATGGGGTCACGACCGACTGATCGTTGCCCTTTCTCTGCGCTGGACAAGCAGAGAACGTCGCAGTTGTCTTACTATTTTTTTGTATTCGCAGTTGTCTTACTATTTTTTTGTTTTTAAAAATAAGTAATCAACGCCTAATTCTAACTTAAGTAAGTTCAAGTTAGGCAAAGCGCTAAAAGGAAGGAGGGGACATGGTTAATGTTCCTCTCAAAAAAAAAAAATGCAGGTTAGCTCGCCTGGGCGAGCCACCCCTGCACCAAATTATAAGAATGACGAAAGGGGGGACGTTTTTGCATTCAAAAACTTCTTTTTCCCCCTTTCAAAAGCCATACCCACGGGATTTACGAGTTTGCAGCCCTAGGGTCATCATTTTTCGCATTTTTTGATTTCGTTTCGCGCTTTTGTTCATCACCAACAAGTAAGTATTCCATCCCTAAGCTTTCTAGCTTTTCATTGGTGTATTTTGATCTCCTTTTGGTGCTCTAAAATGTGGGAATGTGCTCAAATATGTGGGGCAATTTTGGTTTGTTTTCTTGCTTGATTGGGTTGGATTGGGGGTTTGTATGGGATGGCCCTAGGCCTATAATGCATTTTGAAGCAATGGGACATGCCACATTGTCCCCGTTCTCTTGCTATTGATACCTAAACGCGCGCCCACCAAGTGTTCGGTGAAATGCCTCAATGGCATTAGCGCGTGACCTTTGTAAGGAAACAACCCATGGGGCATTTTGGTTTGCATATATTTTCTATTTTTTTGGGACATGCATTCATTCCCGAAAAGGCTAGAGTAATTGCCCCACATATATCCTAGGCCTAGGAACCAAAGTTTTATGCAAAAAGAACACAAGAGGAGGTGCATATTAGGTAAAGTTAGCCTTTTTGGCCAGCAATCAGCTATGGGCCAAGCTACAATAATTTCCCTACGCCTAGATGTTTAGGAATTTTGCTCATCATAAATGTGTAGGTTTAGTATAGGTAGCAAAATACCTTTGGCAATTTACACTTTGGGTGTGGTAGCAAAATACTAGGATGTATGTAATTTTTGATAGTCAAAATGTCTCACAAAAAATATATATATGTTGCATGTGATGTAAAGAAAATACCTTACAAAAATACCTTTTAATTTGAATACAATTTTAATCGGCAAAAGAAAATATACTTGAATTTGCATGCGGCTTTAGGTAGCAAAAACACTTGAATAAAGCATGAAATGTAGCACCTTATTGTGTAGATAGTCAAGATTCATCATGAAGTTTGTGTATGTACAGGTATTAGAAATACCAGAATGTGCACGTATGCAATTTTTGATAGCCAAAGTGCTTTGAGTATGCATGTATGTAAATTTAGCAAAGGAAATGCGTGTGATGTAGGTAACAAATACACCTTGGAAGTACATACAAATAATCTAGGTAACGAAGGTGCCTTGATTGTATATGGGTGCATTTTTCTTAGTTATAAGAATGTCTTGTGCAAGTGAACGTTCGTAAAGAAGTATGTGCATAAGCTTGCTCTAAATTTACATTGATGTTGGTATTTATTGTAGGAGGTTGTATGCCATTTTTGTTTTAAGGGTAGCATTTCTTGGTAAAACTAACTTTCCAAATGTTTGCCTTCGCAGGAAATGGCCCCGAGGAAGCTTGTCTCAAAGAGGTCCAGGAAGGACAAGGCGGCCGAAGGAACTAGTTCCGCTCCTGAGTATGACAGTCACCGCTTTAGGAGCGCTGTACACCAGCAGCGCTTCGAGGCCATCAAGGGGTGGTCGTTTCTCCGGGAGCGACGCGTCCAGCTCAGGGACGACGAGTATACTGATTTCCTGGAGGAAATAGGGCGCCGGCGGTGGACATCACTGGTTACTCCCATGGCCAAGTTCGATCCAGAAATAGTCCTTGAGTTTTATGCCAATGCTTGGCCAACAGAGGAGGGCGTGCGTGACATGAGATCCTGGGTAAGGGTTTAGTGGATCCCGTTTGATGCCGACACTATCGGCCAGCTCCTGGGATATCCGTTAGTGCTGGAAGAGGGCCAGGAGTGCGAGTATGGCCAGAGGAGGAACCGGTCTGATGGGTTCGATGAGGAGGCCATCGCCCAGCTGCTATGTATACCGGGGCAGGATTTTGCCCGGACTGCTGCAGGGAGGCGAGTGCGAATCATGCGCACCAACATGACCACCCTGACCCAGATATGGATGACGTTGCTCCTCAGCAACATCCTGCCCAGCGATCATAATTCCGACCTCCCCATGCCGAAGTGTCAGCTGGTGTACGCCATCCTGACGCGGATGAGCGTCCATGTGGCTCAGTTAATCGCTGATGCCATTTATATTTTTGCAGGTATGGCGCCTACCAGGCACCCTTTGGATCCAGATAAGTCCAACAGGGCCCTGGGATTTCCCGCACTGATCACAGGACTCTGCCAGTCGTTCGGAGTCCCCGTTGCACCTACCAAGGTGATTCGGCCGCCTATCACCCGGGCTTTTATTGAGAAGTACTGTACCCAGAGACAGGCTCAGGGTGATGCTCCACAGGCCGCAGGCGCGTCACCACCACCTCATCAGGCTGGCCAGGCTGGGGCATTTGACATGGAGCAGTATTTACGGCATTTGGTTCGCCAACAGGCGGCCAACCACCGAGCACATGTATAGACCCATGATTGTCTGTTCCAGATGAGCCTCAGCATGCAGAGCCATGGCTTCGCTTCTTTTTCATGCCCTACTCCAGACCAGTTCAGGGCAGAGGTTGCATGGCCCGGAGATTGGCCCGAGGCCCAAGCAGGAGAGGCGCCCCCAGAAGCTCCCGGCGGTGGAGAAGAGGCCCACGAGGACGAGGAGATGGCCGATTTGCTTGACTTCTTGGGAGGGAGTGGAGCTACATGACTGGGAGATCCCCAGATTCATGTTTTCTTTCATATTTCTTTTATCATTTTTATGTTATGTTATTGTTTTGACTTGAGAGACTAATGTTTGTTTTTGTTGTTTCGATTGTCATTTGTACAGCGCATACATTTTTGTTTGGATTGTTGCGTTAGTGTTTATATATCATTACTATCAATGATGTTTGAAATTCTGGAACCGTGTAGAGTTCTTCGTTTAGGAACATCGTCCAAAAAATATATATGTAAAACAAACAAAAATCATGATAAAAATAAAAATAGAAAAGAAAAAAATGAAATGGAAAAGAGAGCAAATGAGAAAAGAAGAGAGCAAGTAAAGAAAAAGAGAGCAAATAAGGAAAAAGAAAGCAAGTAAGAAAAAAGAGAGGAAAAAGAAAAAGAAAAATAAGTTGTTTAGCTGAAAAACCGACATGCTTTTGAAAAGAGATGACTTCCAACTTTTCTTTGAAAAAAAAATTCATTGATCATAACTAGTTTTTGAAAAAATGTGTACACCCGAAGGGTGAATGCTGTGAAAATTTTCCCGGACGCCCGAAATGGACTCGGATGAATGCACAAATTGATAAAAGAACATATTTTGGAAACATTGGGTTGACTAAAATAGAGGAAATGAATCCTGAGCCCTAGCATCACATGACCATAAAAATTTGACACTTGAGTGTCCGCATAGATGCATGCATGACCAGTTTTGCATAAAGTTTCCAAATCATCATTTTTGCATTTGTGTCATGGAAATAATGTGGGGCATCCCTTTTATCCTTGAACCAAACCAAACCCTGACATGTATCATGTCTAGCCATTCTACAAGCCTTGAGCCAAAATCCTAACTCACCATAAACCTTGACCCAGGGTGAGAATGTCAATCCTTACCCTCAGAAGCAAAAAAGAAAAGAAGGAAAATTTCCAATCAAAGAGAAAGCAAAAAAAGAAAAGAAAGGAAATTCCCAATCAAAGAGTGGGAGAAAGCAAAAAGAAAAGAAAGAAAATTCCCAACCAAAGAATGGGAGAAAGTAAAAAAGGAAGGAAAGAAAGTTCCTGATCAAAGAAACTAGAAGAAATGTGCAGAAAGGTCTTTTTGACCAGACAATATCTGAACAATACAGAATTGTCACCAAGTGAACAAAAGGAAGGAAAGGAAACCATGACCTAAAAGTGGTCTTCTCCCTTTGATTACCAACCAAAATCTTGTGCGTCGGTGACTTGTTCGCCTCGCGTCAAACAAGAACAAAAAAGAAGGAAAAAGCCAACAAAAAATCAAAAGCCAAAAACACACAAAAGCCGGAAAACCCACCAAAAGAACCCATTTCTAAGGGAAGTCCTATTGATCCATGATCACACGTGTAATCTTTGATTTGATAGGAAATAATTCGCAAAGTCAAGTCGTGACATATCTATGGTTCGGAATTAGGATAAAACACTTACCTGTGCGAGATTGATACACTTTGAGTGGATTTCTTCTATTTTTGTCGAACCCAGTGTTTCCTCTAAATGGTCATTTAGAAACGAAATGCTAACATCCAAAATCTCATTTATGGTTATGGGGGATTTCATCAGCAGACTCTCCTTCCCCGGTAGACGCGTTGTTTTTCACTCCAAAAAGCATATGCTGTTCTAATCAGCTGGAATATTTGTCTCTTTACTAAAGCATGTTTGCATTTTAGTGGAGAAAACACCAAGAACTTTTTAAGTCTCACAAGTTATCCAGAACTACGTAGGTCTGAGTTCCTCATTGGAGGATACGTAGGAGCAAGAGCCTCGCTTTTGTCGACCGCACCGCTTTTTGTTACCATGACTCAAAAGCTGGTAGCCCGCGGAGACACCTTACGGTTATCCGCGCCTCGTCATTCAGTGACCCCAAGTGTGATTGATGAGCAGAGGCCAATATGGTCATCTGCGCCCTTTCCGGAGATGTCAGCATCTTCCAGTGGAGACTTTTTCAAGTCTCACAAGTTATCTAGAACTACGTAGGTCTGAGTTCCTCATTGAAGGATACGTAGGAGCAAGAGCCTTGCTTTTGTCGGCCGCCCCACAAGATCTGTCATACTGACCCTGAGGTCATGTGACATGCGGAGACAAAATTTGGTCATTCCGCACCCCTTTGCCATTCAGACACAGTCGTGTCCGATGGCACGCGGAGACAAAATTTGGTCATTCCGCACCCCTTTGCCATTCAGACACAGTCGTGTCCGATGGTACGCAGAGACAAAATTTGGTCATTCTGCACCCTTTGTCATCTAGAGGCGGCGGGCCCGATGACACGCGGAGACAAAATTTGGTCATTCTGCACCCCTTTGCCATTCAGACACAGTCGTGTCCGATGGTACGCAGAGACAAAATTTGGTCATTCTGCACCCTTTGTCATCCAGAGGCGGCGGGCCCGATGACACGCGGAGACAAAATTTGGTCATTCCGCACCCCTTTGCCATTCAGACACAGTCGTGTCCGATGGTATGCAGAGACAAAATTTGGTCATTCTGCACCCTTTGTCATCCAGAGGCGGCGGGCCCGATGACACGCGGAGACAAAATTTGGTCATTCCGCACCCCTTTGCCATTTAGACACAGTCGTGTCCGATGGTACGCAGAGACAAAATTTGGTCATTCTGCACCCTTTGTCATCTAGAGGCGGCGGGCCCGATGACACGCGGAGACAAAATTTGGTCATTCCGCACCCCTTTGCCATTCAGACACAGTCGTGTCCGATGGCACGCAGAGACAAAATTTGCTCATTCTGCACCCTTTGTCATCCAGAGGCGGCAGGCCCGATGACACGCGGAGACAAAATTTGGTCATTCCGCACCCCTTTGCCATTCAGACACAGTCGTGTCCGATGGCACGCAGAGACAAAATTTGGTCATTCTGCACCCTTTTGTCATCCAGAGGCGGTGGGCCCGATGACACGCGGAGATTTACATCATCTTCCGCACTCACAAGATCTGTCAAACTGACTCTTGAGTCATGCTGACGGGCGGAAATACCCGAGTGGTTATCCGTATAAACATTCTTTTGCTATCTGTAAGACAGAACGCTTGATAGCATGCAGAGACTGACATCGTCTTCTGCACCTTTTGTTCCCTCGGGAACAACAAGTCATTTGCATGCGGAGATTTTATGGTCACCCGCGACTCTCGTCAATCGAGAGGAACGAAATTAGTGTCTTATCTTTACTTTCCTTTTATCTCCAATAAAAGACAAGTAAAGAGGGGCAACTGTCATACCCTAATTTCGTCCGGGGACCTTTGCTTGATGACATGCGACCTTTGTTTGGTCCTTGTAAGGTGCTTGGCACCCATCATTAGGCAATTTGTGAAATTCCGGGACATGCCGAAAAACAAAAGAAAATATTGATGCACAATCCGTAAGGTTCCGTGACACACCGGAAATCAAATGGAAGCATCGTTGCATAATTAGTGAGGTTCCGTAACATTCCGTAAGTCAAAAAGGGGATGATTATGTAATCCACAAGGTTCCATAACATTACGGAAAGAAAACAAGTATCGTTACGAAATTCGTAAGTTTCCGTAACTTTACAAAAAAAAGAATCACAAAAAAAAAGCTGAGGGGGGTGTACTTAGTAAAAATGGGGGTGCAAATAGCAACCAGGCCCACTTGGGCCCTCCAGAAGGCTGTTGCTTCTGGAGGAAGCAACCTGACTTGCCTGGGCGAGCTGGGCGGCAACCATCTCCCCTATTTTGCTATAAATAGGTGAGGAAGTGAAGAAGAAAAGGGTTCAGCCCCTTAGGCACTTCTCTCTCTTTCGAATTTGCTTGGAAAAATTGTTTCCGTGAAGAAAATCTAAGCCGAGGCGCTTCCGAAACGTTTCCGTAACTTTTTTCGTGAAGAATTTCGCAAAGGTTTCAACCGTTCTTCGACGTTCTTCATTCGTTCTTCATCGTTCTTCGATCTTCAACGGGTAAGTACCTTGAACCAAGCTTTTCGATTCATTCTATGTACCCGTGGTGGTCCACATTGTGTTTCGTGTATTTTTATTCTCATTTCATTTACTTTTTATACCCCCCGTTGACGTGCTTAAGCCATTTTACTTAAGTCATTTCTCGCTTAACTTAAAAATAAAATAAATTTCCACCGAACGTTTGAATTGTATGATCCGTAAACTTTGGTTAAAATAAATTCCGACCGTTCGGTCGTGCCGTAACCACGTTGGAAATCAAAAAGAGATAAAATAATAATATAATAACAAAAATATACCTTTTAGTAAAATAAAGCGGAAAATCGATCGGACATTTTCTCTTTGGGATTTCTCATTCTTAACCGAATTGACTAATAACTAAGGTGAAACTAAGGCTAAAATCAACTCGCCTAGTCAAGTTTGTCCACAAAAATAGGTTTTTGAAGTTTGTCATTTCAATTTCTCACTAAGTAAAATGGATCATTTTCAAGGTCCAACGCCTTAAAATGATCACCTCTTAAAAGTAAAAAAGAATCACTTGATAAGAAAGAACTACGTAGGTCTGATTTCCTCATCGCAATTGAGGAATACGTAGGAGCAAAGGGAAACACCCTTGTCGACCACAAAAAGAGAAAAATATAAAAAGGGTATAAAGCATATAAGGACTTAAAAGGGAACATAAAAAATCAAGGTCATGTTTGCACATTCGATTAAAGGCTGCCGTCCCTTGGGACGAACGTGTGGGGTGCTAATACCTTCCCCGTGCGTAAATACAACTCCCGAACCTTTCACTTAAAAGTTCGTAGATCGCGTCTTTTCCGGTTTTTCTGACATTTTCCTCAAATAAACGTTGGTGGCGACTCCGCGCGTATTCCTTTCTTGGAACACGCATCCCGCGAGTCACGCGTCGCCCTCCCGCCGAAGGGTAGGTTGCGACACTAGGCAATCAATTCGTGGGGCTCCAGACTCGATGGCGGAGGACGCATGAACAACGCTAGGAAATCAATTCATGGGGCTACGGATAAGATTTAAGGGTGGAGGATAGACGAACAGCGCTAGGCAATCAATTCGTGAGGCTCCTGACTCGATGGCGGAGGATGCATGAATGACAATCAATTCATGGGGCTTCGGATAAGATTTGAGGGTGGAGGATAGACGAACAGCGCTAGGAAATCAATTCCTGGGGCTCGAGACTCGATGGTGGAGGAAGCATGAACAGTGCTAGGATATCAATTGATGAGACTCCGAATAAGATTTGAGGGTGGAGGATAGACAAACAGGGCTAGACAATCAATTTGTGTGGCTCCAGACTCGATGGTGGAGGACGCATGAACAACGCTAGGAAATATATTCACGAGACTTCGAATAAGATTTGAAGGTGGAGGATAGATGAACATCGCTAGGCAATCAATTCGTGGGGCTCCAGACTCGATGGCGAGACGCATGAACAACGCTAGGCAATCAATTCATGGGGCTATGGATAAGATTTAAGGGTGGAGGATAGAAGAACAGCGCTAGGCAATCATTTCGTGGGGCTCCAGACTCGATGGTGGAGGATGCATGATTGACAATAAATTCATGGGGCTCCGGATTTGATTTGAGGGTGGAGGACAGACGAACAGCGCTAGGCAATCAATTCATGGGGCTCCGAATAAGATTTGAGGGTGGAGGATAGACGAACAACGCTAGGCAATCAATTTGTGGGGATCCTGAATCGATGGTGGAGGATGCATGAACATCGCTATACAATCAATTCATGGAACTCCGAATAAGATTTGAGGGTGGAGGATAGATGAAGAATGCTAGGAAATCAATTCGTGGGGCTCCATACTCGATGGTGCAGGACGCATGAACAGCGCTAGGCAATCAATTCATGGGGCTCCAGATAAGATTTGAGGGTGGAGGATATATGAACAGCGCTAGGCAATCAATTCGTCGGGCTCCAGACTCGATGGTGGAGGATGCATGAACAGCGCTAGACAATCAATTCATGGGGCTCCGGATAAGATTTGAGGGTGGAGGATAGAAGAACAGCGCTAGGCAATCAATTCGTGGGGCTCTAGACTCGATGGTGGAGGATGCAGTAATAGCGCTAGGCAATCAATTCATGGGGCTCCGAATAAGATTTGAGGGTGGAGGATAGTCGTACAACGCTAGGCAATCAATTTGTGGGGCTCCAGACTCGATAGTGGAGGACGCATGAACAACGCTATACAATCAATTCATGGGACTCCGAATAAGATTTTAGGGTGGAGGATAGATGAACAACGCTAGGCAATCAATTCGTGGGGTTCAAGACTCGATGGTGGAGGATGCATCAAAAGCACTAGACAATCAATTCATGGGGCACCAGATAAGATTTGAGGGTGAAGGATAGACGAACAGTGCTAGGCAATCAATTCGTGGAGCTCCAGACTCGATGCTGGTGGAAGCATAAACAGCGCTAGGACATTAATTCATGAGACTCCGAATAAGATTTGAGGGTGGAGCATAGACGAACAGCGCTAGGCAATCAATCCGTGGGGCTCCAAACTCGATGCTGGAGGAAGCATGTACAGCGCTAGGCTATCAATTCATGGGGCTACATATAAGATTTAAGGGTGGAAGATAGATGAACAGCGCTAGGCAATCACTTCGTGGGGCTGCAGACTCGATGGTGGAGGATGCATCAAAAGCGCTAGACAATCAATTCATGGGGCACCGGATAAGATTTGAGGGTGGAGGATAGACGAACAGTGCTAGGCAACCAATTCGTGGGGCTCCAGACTCGATGCTGGAGGAAGCATGTACAGCGCTAGGCAATCAATTCATGAGACTCCGAATAAGATTTGAGGGTGGAGGATAGACGAACAGCGCTAGGCAATCAATTCGTGGGGCTACGGATAAGATTTGAGGGTGGAGGTTAGACGAACAGCGCTAGGTAATCAATTCATGGGGCTCCAGACTCAATGGTGGAGGATGCATGAATGACAATCAATTCATGGGGCTCCGGATAAGACTTGAGGGTGGAGGATAGACAAACATCGCTAGGCAATCAATTCGTGGGGCTCTAGACTCGATGGTGGAGGAAGCATCAACAGCGCTAGGCAATAAATTCATGAGACTCCGGATAAGATTTGAGGGTGGAGGATAGACGAACAGCGCTAGGCAATCAATTCGTGGGGCCCTAGACTCGATGGTGCAGGATGCATGAATGACAATCAATTGATGGGGCTCCGGATAAGACTTGAGGGTGGAGGATAGACGAACGGCGCTAGGCAATCAATTCGTGAGGCTCCAGACTCGATGGTGGAGGATGCATGAATTACAATCAATTCATAGAGCTCCGGATAAGATTTAAGGGTGGAGGATAGACGAACAGCGCTAGGCAAACAATTCGTGGGTCTCCAGACTCGATGGTGGAGGTTGCATGAACAACGCTAGTCGATCAATTCATGGGGCTCCATATAAGCATTAAGGGTGGAAGATAGATGAACAGCGCTAGGCAATCACTTCGTGGGGCTGCAGACTCGATGGTGGAGGATGCATCAAAAGCGCTAGACAATCAATTCATGGGGCACCGAATAAGATTTGAGGGTGGAGGATAGACGAACAGTGCTAGGCAACCAATTCGTGGGGCTACGGATAAGATTTGAGGGTGGAGGATAGACGAACAGCGGTAGGCAATCAATTCATGGGGTTCCAGACTCGATTGTGGAGGAAGCATAAACAGCGCTAGGCAATCAAATCATGAAACTCCAAATAAGATTTGAGGGTGGAGGATAGACGAACAGCGCTAGGCAATCAATTCGTGCGGCTCCAGACTCGATGGTGGAGGAAGCATGAACAACGCTAGGCAATCAATTCATGAGACTCCGGATAAGATTTGAGGGTGGAGGATAGACAAACAGCGCTAGGCAATCAATTTGTGGGGCCCTAGACTCGATGGTGGAGGATGCATGAATGACAATCAATTGATGGGGCTCCGGATAAGACTTGAGGGTGGAGGATAGACGAACAGCGCTAGGCAATCAATTCGTGGGGCTCTAGACTCGATGGTGGAGGAAGCATGAACAGCGCTAGGCAATCAATTCATGAGACTCCGGATAAGATTTGAGGGTGGAGGATAAATGAATAACGCTAGGCAATCAATTCGTGGGGCTCCAGACTCGATGATGGAGGATGCATGAATGACAATCAATTCATGGGGCTCCGGATAAGACTTGAGGGTGGAGGATAGACAATCAGCGCTAGGCAATCAATTCGTGCGGCTCTAGACTCGATTGTGGAGGATGCTTGAACAGCGCTAGGCAATCTATTCATGGGGCTCTGGATAAGCGTTGAGGGTGGAGGATAAACGAAGAACGCTAGGCAATCAATTCGTGGGGCTCCAGACTCGATGATTGAGGATGCATGAATGACAATCAATTCATGGGGATCCGGATAAGACTTGAGGGTGGAGGATAGACGATCAGCGCTAGGCAATCAATTCGTGGGGCTCTAGACTCGATGGTGGAGGAAGCATGAACAGCGTTAGGCAATCAATTCATGAGACTCTGGATAAGATTTGAGGCTGGAGGATAGACGAACAACGCTAGGCAATCAATTCGTGAGGCTCCAGACTCGATGGTGGAGGATGCATGAATGACAATCAATTCATGGGGCTCCGGATAAGACTTGAGGGTGGAGGATAGACGAACGGCGCTAGGCAATCAATTCGTGAGGCTCCAGACTCGATGGTGGAGGATGCATGAATTACAATCAATTCATGGGGCTCCGGATAAGACTTGAGGGTGGAGGATAGACGAACGGCGCTAGGCAATCAATTCGTGAGGCTCCAGACTCGATGGTGGAGGATGCATGAATTACAATCAATTCATAGAGCTCCGGATAAGATTTAAGGGTGGAGGATAGACGAACAGCGCTAGGCAAACAATTCGTGGGTCTCCAGACTCGATGGTGGAGGTTGCATGAACAGCGCTAGTCGATCAATTCATGGGGCTCCATATAAGCATTAAGGGTGGAAGATAGATGAACAGCGCAAGGCAATCACTTCGTGGGGCTGCAGACTCGATGGTGGAGGATGCATCAAAAGCGCTAGACAATCAATTCATGGGGCACCGAATAAGATTTGAGGGTGGAGGATAGACGAACAGTGCTAGGCAACCAATTCGTGGGGCTACGGATAAGATTTGAGGGTGGAGGATAGACGAACAGCGCTAGGCAATCAATTCGTGGGGCTCCAGACTCGATGGTGGAGGATGCATGAACAATGCAAGGCAATCAATTCATGGGGCACCAGATAAGATTTGAGGGTGGAGGATAGACGAACAGCGCTAGGCAATCAATTCGTGGGGCTCCAGACTCGATGGAGGAGGATGCATGAACAATGCAAGGCAATCAATTAATGGGGCACCAGATAAGATTTGAGGGTGGAGGATAGACGAACAGCGATAGGCAATCAATTCGTGGGGCTCCAGACTCGATGGAGGAGGATGCATGAACAATGCAAGGCAATCAATTGATGGGGCACCAGATAAGATTTGAGGGTGGAGGATAGACGAACAGCGCTAGGCAATCAATTCGTGGAGCTCCAGACTCGATGGTGGTGGAAGCATGAATAGCGCTAGGCAATCAATTCATGAGACTCCGAATAAGATTTGATGGTGGAGCATCGACGAACAGCGCTAGGTAATCAATTCGTGGGGCTCTAAACTCGATGGCGTAGGACGCATGAACAATGCTAGGCAATCAATTCATGGGGCTACAGATAAGATTTGAGGGTCGAGGATAGACGAACAACGCTTGGCAATCAATTCATGGGGATCCAGACTCGATGGTGGAGGAAGCATGAACAGCGCTAGGCAATCAATTCATGAGACTCCGAATAAGATTTGAGGGTGGAGAATAGACGAACAGCGCTAGACAATCAATTTGTGTGGCTCCAGACTCGATGGTGGAGGACGCATGAACAGCGCTAGGAAATATATTCACGAGACTCCGAATAAGATTTGAAGGTGGAGGATAGACGAACAGCGCTAGGCAATCAATTCGTGGGGCTCCAGACTCGATGGCGAGACGCATGAACAACGCTAGGCAATCAATTCATGGGGCTCTGGATAAGATTTGAGGATGGAGGATAGACGATCAGCGCTAGGCAATCATTTCGTGGGGCTCCAGACTCGATGGTGGAGGATGCATGATTGACAATCAATTCATGGGGCTCCGGACTTGATTTGAGGGTGGAGGATAGACGAACAACGCTAGGAAATCAATTCATGGGGCTCCGAATAAGATTTGAGGGTGGAGGATAGACGAACAACGCTAGGAAATCAATTTGTGGGGCTCCTGAATTGATGGTGGAGGACGCATGAACAACGCTATACATTCAAATCATGTTACTCCGAATAAGATTTGAGGGTGGAGGATAGACGTACAACGCTAGGTAATCAATTCGTGGGGCTCCATACTCGATGGTGCAGAACGCATGAACAGCGCTAGGCAATCAATTCATGGGGCTCCAGATAAGAGTTGAGGTTGGAGGATATATGAATAGCGCTAGGCAATCAATTCGTGATGCTCCAGACTCGATGGTAGAGGATGCATGATAAGCGCTAGACAATCAATTCATGGGGCTCTGGATAAGACTTGAGGGTGGAGGATAGACGAACGGCGCTAGGCAATCAATTCGTGAGGCTCTAGAGTCGATGGTGGAGGATGCATGAATGACAATCAATTCATAGAGCTCCGGATAAGATTTAAGGGTGGAGGATAGACGAACAACACTAGGCAATCAATTGGTGTGGCTCCAGACTCGATGGTGGAGGACGAGTGAACAGCGCTAGGCAATATATTCATGAGACTCCGGATAAGATTTGAAGGTGGAGGATAGACGAACAGCGCTAGGCAATCAATTCGTGGGGTTCTAGACTCGATGGCGAGACGCAACATCAAAAGCGCTAGACAATCAATTCATGGGGCACCGGATAAGATTTGAGGGTGGAGGATAGACGATCAGCGCTAGGCAATCAATTCGTGGGGCTCCAGACTCGATGGTGGAGGAAGCATGAACAGCGCTAGGCAATCAATTCATGAGACTCCGAATAAGATTTGAGGGTGGAGGATAGACGAACAACGCTAGGCAATCAATTCGTGGGGCTCCAGACTCGATGGCGTAGGACGCATGAACAACGCTAGGCAATCAATTCATGGGGCTACGGATAAGATTTAAGGGTGGAGGATAGACGAATAGCGTTAGTCAATCAATTCGTGAGGCTCCTGACTCGATGGTGGGGGATGCATGAATGACAATCAATTCATGGGGCTCCGGATAAGACTTGAGGGTGGAGGATAGACGATCAGTGCTAGGCAATCAATTCGTGGGGCTCTAGACTCGATGGTGGAGGAAGCATGAACAGCGCTAGGGAATCAATTCATGAGACTTCGGATAAGATTTGAGGGTAGAGGATAGACGAACAACGCTAGGCAATCAATTCGTGAGGCTCCAGACTCGATGGTGGAGGATGCATGAATGACAATCAATTCATGGGGCTCGTGATAAGACGTGAGGGTGGAGGATAGACGAACGGCGCTAGGCAATCAATTCGTGAGGCTCCAGACTCGATGGTGGAGGATGCATGAATGACAATAAATTCATAGAGCTCCGGATAAGATTTAAGGGTGGAGGATAGACGAACAACGCTATGCAATCAATTCTTGGGGCTCCAGACTCGATGGTGGAGGTTGCATGAACAGCGCTAGGCGATAAATTCATAGGACTCCATATAAGATTTGAAGGTGGAGGATAGACGAACAGCGCTAGGCAATCAATTCGTGGGGTTCTAGACTCGATGGCGAGACGCAACATCAAAAGCGCTAGACAATCAATTCATGGGGCACCGGATAAGATTTGAGGGTGGAGGATAGACGATCAGCGCTAGGCAATCAATTCGTGGGGCTCCAGACTCGATGGTGGAGGAAGCATGAACAGCGCTAGGCAATCAATTCATGAGACTCCGAATAAGATTTGAGGGTGGAGGATAGACGAACAACGCTAGGCAATCAATTCGTGGGGCTCCAGACTCGATGGCGTAGGACGCATGAACAACGCTAGGCAATCAATTCATGGGGCTACGGATAAGATTTAAGGGTGGAGGATAGACGAATAGCGTTAGTCAATCAATTCGTGAGGCTCCTGACTCGATGGTGGGGGATGCATGAATGACAATCAATTCATGGGGCTCCGGATAAGATTTGAGGGTGGAGGATAGACGAACAGCGCTAGGCAATCAATTCGTGGGGCTCTAGACTCGATGGTGGAGGAAGGATGAACAGCGCTAGGCAATCAATTCATGAGACTCCGAATAAGATTTGAGGGTGGAGGATAGACGAACAGCGCTAGGCAATCACTTCGTGGGGCTCCAGACTCGATGGTGGAGGATGCATGAACAACGCTAGGCGATCAATTCATGGGACTCCAGATAAGATTTGAGGGTGGAAGATAGATGAACAGCGCTAGGCAATCACTTCGTGGGGCTGCAGACTCGATGGTGGAGGATGCATCAAAAGCGCTAGACAATCAATTCATGGGGCACCGGATAAGATTTGAGGGTGGAGGATAGAAGAATAGCGCTAGGCAACCAATTCGTGGGGCTCCAGACTCGATGTTGTAGGAAGCATGTAGAGCGCTAGGCAATCAATTCATGAGACTCCGAATAAGATTTCAGGGTGGCAGATAGACGAACAGTGCTAGGCAATAAATTCGTGGGGCTACAGATAAGATTTGAGGGTGGAGGATAGACGAACAGCGCTAGGCAATCAATTCATGGGGCTCCAAACTCGATGGTGGAGGAAGAATAAACAGCGCTAGGCAATAAATTCATGAGACTCCGAATAAGATTTGAGGTTGGAGGATAGACGAATAGCGCTAGGCAATCAATTGGTGTGGCTCCAGACTCGATGGTGGAGGACGCATGAACAGCCATAGGCAATATATTCATGACACTCCGTATAAGATTTGAAGGTGGAGGATAGACGAACAGTGCTAGGCAATCAATTCGTGGGGTTCCAGACTTGATGGCGAGATGCAACATCAAAAGCCCTAGACAATCAATTCATGGGGGCACCGGATAACATTTGAGGGTGGAGGATAGACGAACAGCGCTAGGCAATAAATTCGTGAGGCTCCAGACTCGATGGTGGAGGAAGCATGAACAGCGCTAGGCAATCAATTCATGAGACTCCGAATAAGATTTGAGGGTGGAGGATAAACGAACAGCCCTAGGCAATCAATTTGTGGGGCTCCAGACTCGATGGCGGAGGACGCATGAACAACGCTAGGCAATCAATTCATGGGGCTACGGATAAGATTTAAGGGTGGAGGATAGACGAATAGCGCTAGGCAATCAATTCGTGAGGCTCCTGACTCGATGGTGGAGGATGCATGAATGACAATCAATTCATGGGGCTCCGGATAAGATTTCAGGGTGGAGGATAGATGAACAGCGCTAGGCAATCAATTCGTGGGGCTCTAGACTAGATGGTGGAGGATGCATAAAAAACGCTAGACAATAAATTCATGGGGCACCAGATAAGATTTGAGGGTGGAGGATAGACGAACAGCGCTAGGCAATCAATTCGTGGGGCTCCAGACTCGATGGTGGAGGATGCATGAACAGTGCTAGGCAATCAATTCATGTGGCTCCGGATAAAATTTGAGGGTGGAGGATAGACGAACAGCGCTAGGCAATCAATTCGTGGGGCTCGAGACTCGATGGTGGAGGAAGCATGAACAGTGCTAGGCAATCAATTCATGGGACTCCGAATAAGATTTGAGGGTGGAGGATAGACGAACAGCGCTAGACAATCAATTTGTGTGGCTCCAGACTCGATGGTGGAGGACGCATGAACAGCGCTAGGAAATATATTCATGGGGCTTCGGATAAGATTTGAGGGTGGAGGATAGACGAACTGCGCTAGGCAATCATTTCGTGGGGCTCCGAGTAAATTTGAGGGTCTCCCGATAGAGGAACAACGCTCCCCCCCCCAATTTGTGGGGCTCCTGACTCGATGGTGGAGGACGCATGAACAGCGCTATACAATCAATTCATGGGACTCCGAATAAGATTTAAGGGTGGAGGATAGACGAACAACGCTAGGTAATCAATTCGTGGGGCTCCATACTCGATGGTGCAGGACGCATGAACAGTGCTAGGCAATCAATTCATGGGGCTCCAGATAAGATTTCAGGGTGGAGGATATATGAACAGCGCTAGGCAATCAATTCGTGGGGCTCCAGACTCGATGGTGGAGGATGCATGAAAAGCGCTTGACAATCAATTCATGGGGCTCCGGATAAGATTTGAGGGTGGAGGATAGACGAACAGCGCTAGGCAATCAATTCGTTGAGCTCCAGACTCGATGGTGGAGGATGCAGGAATAGCGCTAGGCAATCAATTCATGGGGCTCCGGATAAGATTTGAGGGTGCAGGATAGTCGTACAACGCTAGGCAATCAATTTGTGGGGCTCCAAACTCGATGGTGGAGGACGCATGAACAGCGCTATTCAATCAATTCATGGGACTCCGAATAAGATTTTAGGGTGGAGGATAGATGAAAAACGCTAGGCAATCATTTCGTGGGGTTCAAGACTCGATGGTGGAGGTTGCATGAACAACGCTAGGCAATCAATTCATGGGGCTCCAGATAAGATTTAAGGGTGGAGGATAAAAGAACAGCGATAGGCAATCACTTCGTGGGGCTCCAGACTCGATGGTGGAGGATGCATCAAAAACGCTAGACAATCAATTCATGGGGCTTCAGACTCGATGGTGGCGGAAGCATGAACAGCGCTAGGCAATCAATTCATGAGACTCCGAATAAGATTTGAGGTTGGAGGATAGACGAATAGCGCTAGGCAATCAATTGGTGTGGCTCCAGACTCGATGGTGGAGAACGCATGAACAGCGCTAGGCAATATATTCATGAGACTCCGAATAAGATTTGAAGGTGGAGGATAGACGAACAGTGCTAGGCAATCAATTCATGGGGTTCCAGACTCGATGGCGAGACGCAACATCAAAAGCGCTAGACAATCAATTCATGGGGGCACCGGATAACATTTGAGGGTGGAGGATAGACGAACAGCGCTAGGCAATAAATTCGTGGGGCTCCAGACTCGATGGTGGAGGAAGCATGAACTACGCTAGGCAATCAATTCATGAGACTCCGAATAAGATTTGAGGGTGGAGGATAAACGAACAGCCCTAGGCGATCAATTTGTGGGGCTCTAGACTCGATGGCCGAGGACGCATGAACAACGCTAGGCAATCAATTCATGGGGCTACGGATAAGATATAAGGGTGGAGGATAGATGAATAGCGCTAGGCAATCAATTCGTGAGGCTTCTCACTCGATGGTGGAGGATGCATGAATGACAATCAATTCATGGGGCTCCGGATAAGATTTGAGGGTGGAGGATAGACGAACAGCGCTAGGCAATCAATTCGTGGGGCTCCTGACTAGATGGTGGAGGATGCATCAAAAACGCTAGACAATCAATTCATGGGGCACCAGATAAGATTTGTGGGTGGAGGATAGACAAACAGCGCTAGGCAATCAATTCGTGGGGCTCCAAACTTGATGGTGGAGGATGCATGAACAGCGCTAGGCAATCAATTCATTTGGCTCCGGATAAGATTTGAGGGTGGAGGATAGACGAACAGCGCTAGGAAATCAACTCGTGGGGCTCGAGACTCGAAGGTCGACGAAGCATGAACAGTGCTAGGCAATCAATTCATGAGACTCCGAATAAGATTTGAGGGTGGAGGATAGACGAACAGCGCTAGACAATCAATTTGTGTGGCTCCAGACTCGATGGTGGAGGACGCATGAACAGCGCTAGGAAATATATTCATGGGGCTCCGGATAAGATTTGAGGGTGGAGGATAGACGAACAGCGCTAGGCAATCATTTCGTGGGGCTCCGAATAAGATTTGAGGGTGGAGGATAGACGAACAACGCTAGGCAATCAATTTGTGGGGCTCCTGAATCGATGGTGGAGGACGCATGAACAACGCTATACAATCAATTCATGGGACTCCGAATAAGATTTAAGGGTGGAGGATAGACGAACAACGCTAGGTAATCAATTTGTGGGGCTCCATACTCGATGGTGCAGGACGCATGAACAGCGCTAGGCAATCAATTCATGGGGCTCCAGATAAGATTTGAGGGTGGAGGATATATGAACAGCGCTAGGCAATCAATTCGTGGGGCTCCAGACTCGATGGTGGAGGATGCATGAAAAGTGCTAGACAATCAATTCATGGAGCTCCGGATAAGATTTGAGGGTGGAGGATAGACGAACAGCGCTAGGCAATCAATTCGTGGGGCTCCAGACTCGATGGTGGAGGATGCAGGAATAGCGCTAGGCAATCAATTCATGGGGCTCCGGATAAGATTTGAGGGTGCAGGATAGTCGTACAACGCTAGGCAATCAATTTGTGGGGCTCCAAACTCGATGGTGGAGGACGCATGAACAGCGCTATACAATCAATTCATGGGACTCCGAATAAGATTTTAGGGTGGAGGATAGATGAACAACGCTAGGCAATCATTTCGTGGGGTTCAAGACTCGATGGTGGAGGTTGCATGAACAACGCTAGGCAATGAACTCATGGGGCTCCAGATAAGATTTAAGGGTGGAGGATAAAAGAACAGCGATAGGCAATCACTTCGTGGGGCTCCAGACTAGATGGTGGAGGATGCATCAAAAACGCTAGACAATCAATTCATGGGGCTTCAGACTCTATGGTGGAGGAAGCATGAACAGCGCTAGGCAATCAATTCATGAGACTCTGAATACGATTTGAGGGTGGAGAACAGACGAACAGCGCTAAGCAATCAATTCGTGTGGCTCCAGACTCGATGGTGGAGGACGCATGAACAACGCTAGGCCATCAATTCATGGGGCTCCGGATAAGATTTAAGGGTGGAGGATAGACGAACAACGCTAGGTATTCAGTTCCTGAGGCTCCAGACTCGATGGTGTAGGATGCATGAATGACAATCAATTCATTGTGCTCCGGATAAGATTTGAGGGTGGAGGATAGACGAACAGCGCTAGGCAATCAATTCGTGGGGCTCCAGACTAGATGGTGGTGGAAGCATGAACAACGCTAGGCAATCAATTCATGAGACTTCGAATAAGATTTGAGGGTGGAGGATAGACGAACAGCGCTAAGCAATCAATTCGTGTGGCTCCAGACTCAATGGTGGAGGACGCATGAACAACGCTAGGCCATCAATTCATTGGGCTCCGGATAAGATTTGTGGCTGGAGGATAGACGAACAGCGCTAGGGAATCAATTCGTGGGGCTCCAGACTCGTTGCTGGAGGATGCATGAACAACGCTAGGCAATCAATTCATGGGGCTGCGGATAAGATTTGTGGGTGGAGGATAGACGAACAGTGCTAAACAATCAATTCATGGGGCTCCAGATAAGCGTTGGGGGTGGAGGATAGACGAACAACGCTAGGCAATCAATTTGTGGGGCTCCAGACTCAATGGTGGAGGACACATGAACAGCACTAGAAAATCAATTCATGGGACTCCGCATAAGATTTGAGGGTGGAGGATAGACGAACAGCGCTAGGAAATCAATTCGTGGGGCTCCAGATTCGATGTTGGACGACACATGAACAACGCTAGGCAATCAATTCATGGGGCTCCGGATAAGATTTGAGGGTTAAGGATAGACGAAAAGCGCGAGGCAATCAATTCGTGGGGCTCCAGACTCGATGGTGGAAGATGCATGAATGAAAATCAATTCATGGGGCTCCGGATAAGATTTAAGGGTGGAGGATAGACAAACAACGCTAGGTATTCAGTTCATGGGGCTCCAGACTCGATGGTGTAGGATGCATGAATGACAATCAATACATGGGGCTACGGATAAGATTTGAGGGTGGAGGATAGACGAATAGCGCTAGGCAATCAATTCGTGGGGCTCCAGACTCGATGGTGGAGGATGCATGAATAGCGTTAGGCAATCAATTCATGGGGCTCCGGATAAGATTTGAGGGTGGCGGATAGTCGAACAATGCTAGGCAATCAATTTTTGGGACACCAGACTCGATGGTGGAGGACGCATGAACTGCGCTATACAATCAATTCATGGGACTCCTAATAAGATTTTAGGGTGGAGGATAGATGAACAACGCTAGGCAATCAATTCGTGGGGTTCAAGACTCGATGGTGGAGCATGCATGAACAACGCTAGGCAATCAATTCATGGGGCTCCGGATAAGATTTGAGGGTGGAGGATAGACGAACAGCGCTAGGCAATCAATTCATGGGGCTCCAGACTCGATGGTGGAGGATGGATGAACAGCGCTAGGCAATCAATTCATGGGGCTCCGGATAAGATTTGAGGGTGGAGGATAGACGAACAGCGCTAGGCAATCAATTCGTCAGGCTCCAGACGCGATGGTTGAGGATGCATTAATGACAATCAATTCATGGGGCACCAGACTCGATGGTGGAGGACGCATGAACAGCGCTATACAATCAATTCATGGGACTCCAAATAAGATTTTAGGGTGGAGGATAGATGAACAACGCTAGGCAATCAATTCGTGGGTTTCAAGACTCGATGGTGGAGGTTGCATGAATAACGCTAAACAATCAATTCATGGGGCTCCAGATAAGATTTGAGGTTGGAGGAAAGATGAACAGCGCTAGGCAATCACTTCGTGGGGCTCCAGACTTGATGGTGGTGGATGCATCAAAAGCGCTAGACAATCAATTCATGGGGCACCGGATAAGATTTAAGGGTGGAGGATAGACTAATAGTGCTACGCAATCAATTCGTGGGGCTCCAGACTCGATGGCGGAGGACGCATGAACAACGCTTGGCAATCAATTCATGAGACTCCGAATAAGATTTGAGGGTGGAGGATAGAGGAACAGCGCTAAGCAATCAATTCGTGTGGCTCCAGACACGACGGTGGAGGACGCATGAACAATGCTATACAATCAATTCATGGGGCTCCGGATAAGATTTGAAGGTGGAGGATAGACGAACAGCGCTAGGAAATCACTTCGTGGGGCTCCAGACTCGATGGTGGAGGATGCATGAACAGCGCTAGGCAATCAATTCATTGGGCTCCAGATTCGATGGTGGAGGAATCATGAACAGCGCTAGGCAATCAATTCATGAGACTCCGAATAAGATTAGAGGGTTGAGGATAGACGAACAGCGCTAAGCAATCAATTCGTGTGGCTCTAGACTCAATGGTGGAGGACGCATGCACAATGCTTGGCCATCAATTCATGGGGTTCCGGATAAGATTTCAGGGTGGAGGATAGACGAACAACGCTAGGCAATCAATTCGTGGGGCTCCAGACTCGATGGTGGACGATGCATGAACAGCACTAGGCAATCAATTCATGGGGCTCCGGATAAGATTCGAGGGTGGAGGATAGACGAAGTGCGCTAGGTAATCAATTCGTGGGGCTCTAGACTCGATGGTGGAGGAAGCATGAACAGCGCTAGGTAATCAATTCATGAGACTCCGAATAAGATTTGAGGGTGGAGGATAGACGAACAGTGCTAGGCAATCAATTCGTAGGGCTCCAGACTCGATGGTGGAGGATGCATGAACAACACTAGGCAATCAATTCATGGGGCTCCGGATAAGATTTGAGGGTGGAGGATAGACGAACAGCGCTAGGCAATCAATTCGTGGGGCGCTAGACTCGATGGCGGAGGAAGCATGAACAACGCTAGGCAATCAATTCATGAGACTCCGAATAAGATTTGAGGGTGGAGGATAGACGAATAGCGCTAGGCAATCAATTCGTGTGGCTTTAGACTCGATGGTGGAGGACGCATGAACAACGCTAGGCAATATATTCATGAGACTCCGAATAAGATTTGAAGGTGGAGGATAGACGAACAGCGCTAGGCAATCAATTCGTGGGGTTTCAGACTCGATGGCGAGACGCAGCATCAAAAGCGCTAGACAATCAATTCATGGGGCACCAGATAAGATTTGAGGGTGGAGGATAGACGAATAGCGCTAGGCAATCAATTCGTGGGGCTCCAGACTCGATGGCGGAGGATGCATGAACAACGCTAGGCAATCAATTCATGAGACTCCGAATAAGATTTGAGGGTGGAGGATAAACGAACAGCCCTAGGCAATCAATTTGTGGGGCTCTAGACTCGATGGCCGTGGACGCATGAACAACGCTAGGCAATATATTCATGAGACTCCGAATAAGATTTGAAGGTGGAGGATAGACGAACAGCGCTAGGCAATCAATTCGTGGGGTTCCAGACTCGATGGCGAGACGCAGCATCAAAGCGCTAGACAATCAATTCATGGGGCACCAGATAAGATTTGAGGGTGGAGGATATACGAATAGCGCTAGGCAATCAATTCGTGGGGCTCCAGACTCGATGGCGGAGGATGCATGAACAACGCTAGGCAATCAATTCATGGGGCTCCAGACTCGGTGGTGGATGTCGCAACGTGCTCGCTGCGGGCGAGCGAAGGCGAGGCTCACGGGTGGGCTTTCCCAAGGAGGAAAGATACGCGGAGTCGCCACCAACGTTTATTTGTGGGAAACGTCGGAAAAACCGAAGGAAACCGGTCGAAATGAAAATTCTAAGTTTGGGAGTTGTATTTACGTTTGAGGAAGGTATTAGCACCTCTTACGTTTGTATCAAAGGACAACAGCCTATTTTTCAGAATTGTGGAAATTGTGTTATCTTAACTTTAGTTCTTTTTTATTTTTTTATTTTTTTGAGGTCGACAAAAGCAGGGCTCTTGCTCCTACGTACCCTCCATCGAAGAGGAAATCATACCTACGTAGTTCTTTCTTATGCGTGAATCAAGTGATTCTTTTTACTTGAAGGGTGATCATTTTAAGGCGTTGGACCTTAAAAATGATCCATTTTACTTGGCAAGAAACTGAAATGATAAACTTTCAAAACCCTATTTTTTGTGGACGAGCTTGACTAGGCGAGTTGATTTTAGCCTTAGTTTCACTTTAGTTATTAGTCAATTCAATTAAGAATGAGAAATCCCAAAGAGAAAACGTTCGATTGATTTTTCGCTTTATTTTACTAAAAACGTATTTTTTGATTATTATATTATTATTTTACCTCTTTTTTGATTTCCAACGTGGTTACGGCATGAACAAATGGTCGGAATTCATTTTAACCGAAATTAACGGATGATACAATTCAAATGATCGGTGGAAATTTATTTTATTTTTAGATTAGGCGCGAAATGACTTAAATAAATGACTTAAGCACGTCAAAAGGGGGTATGGCTCCAAACTCGTGGGTGGAGGACGCATGAACGAAAACGCAATTCATGGGGCTCCTAAAGGGTTGAGAATGGAGAATTGCACTAAGCAATCACTACGCATGGCTCCAAACTCGTGGGTGGAGGACGCATGAATGAAAACGCAATTCATGGGGCTCCGAAAAAGGGTTGGCAGGACCGAATGGTCCACCGGTTTTTTCCCACCTAAAAAGCAAACATGCTTTTTGCAAAGAAAAATAAATCGTTCGCGGGAGCACCATATGTTAGAGAAACAATATACTTGTGCTAAGGGTAATCTTCCTTGTAATCGAGAATGAAGGGCAGGATGTCAACCTTTAGCTTTTAAATGAACATGCAGGGGAAACATCGAGCTAAGCTGAAAATAAATCACTCATTGTGTATAAAACTCACACAGGCAAGTGTTTTATCCTATTCCCAAACCATAACTGCACCATGACTTTATTTTGCACACGACTTCCTATCGAATCAAAGATCAAACGTAAGATCACGGACCAATAGGATTTTCTCGAGGTTAGTGTTTTTGGAGAGGAAGCTGGGTGTTTCGGTCTTTTCCTCTTTGTTCATGTGGGGTGGGATATCGCCAGTCAAGAATGATTTTGAGTGGCAATTCGAAAGGAAAAGACACACCAAAAATGGGTTTTCCTTTGCTGATAGTCACTTATCTGGTTTGAAGATTTTCCATTCCCTTTCTTTCATTGATCGAGAATTACTCTGTTTTCCTCTTATCTTTTCCATTTTCACTTCCTTTCGATCTTCGATCGAGAATCCTTCTTTTTCTTTCTTTTTATTATTCTTTTTCTTTCTTTTCTTTTCTTTTTTCTTTTTCTTTCTTCCCATTTCTTCCTTCTTTTTTCTTCTCCTTCCCCCATCCCTTTCTTTGGGAAATTGGGTTTTAGCATTCTTTTCGCTCTCCCTTGAGGAGATTCCGCTGTCCTTTGCTTCGAGGGAAAGGATGAGGATTCCTTTTTCATAGGCCAAGGTTCAGAAGGGCTAAGGTTGTGTCTCAGTGGGGTCTTTTATCGTGGGAACCCCAATCTTGATATCTGGGGCGAAACAAATTTGGGTGTCAAGGTGTCGATTTCGGGCCAAACTTCCATATTATTCCATAAGGCACGCGTGACAATGATGATTCGAAAACAACGTGCAAAATTAGTCATGGCTACAGCCAGGTGGGCACTCAAGCATCCCGTTTATGGCATTGTGATACTACGGTTGGGAATTTACACAGACATACCCAACGTTTCCAGGTTATGTTCTTTCATCAGTTCAATGAATTCATCCATCCTTATCTCGGTTCATTCCGGAAAATAAACTCTTAGCATTAGTCCCTTGTTTCCAGAAGATACGCTTGCTTTTTACGAATGATTTATACTTCTTAACTATAACATGTCGACCTTCGCGGTCTTTCTTTATTTTTCCTTTTTGTTTTACTTTTATATATATTCACTAAAATTATACACCTGTGGTCCTTTATGAGGAAAACTTTTCTTTGTACATCTACATTCTTATACATGACAAACTTTTTCTGTACACGCATTAGAACTCTTCTCTTTACGTCACACGGTCTATATACAAACCCTATTTACATTCAAAGATTTTTCATTTTTCCCAACACACTTATGGTTCACACAAAAGTTTCTTCATATACACTCGTTGCTCACACACACAAGAATTCCTTTCCACGCATCATTTACACACAAGAATCCTTTTATACACACTTTACTTTTACACATATATATAAATAAAAACCTTTTCTTTTCTTTACGAACATGACTTTTATTCACAACGCTTCTCTCTTTTTATTAGGATTTTTGGTTCATTTTATTTTTTAGGATGACGTTCCTAAATGAAAAACTCTACACGGTTCCGGAATTTCAGCAAACATTATTGACAACAACGAAACAAGTATCGACGTAACAACTCAAATGATATGTATGTACAAATCAAAGGTCAATCAACACGAAACAAACGTTAGTCCCTTAGCCAAACAAAAATAAGATGATATATAACAAGAAAAATGGAAACAAAAAGAAATATGGATCAAGGGATCTCCCAATCATGTGGCCCTGCTCCCTCCTAAGAAATCAAGTAAATCGGTCATCTCCTCGTCCTCATGGGCCTCATCTGCCTCGTCGGGAGCCTCTGCTGGTGCCTCTCCTGCCCGGGCCTCAGGCCAATCTCCAGGCCATGCGACCTCTGCCCTGAACTGGTCCGGAGTAGGGCACGGAAAAGAAGTAAAATCCTGGCTCTGCAAGCTGAGGCTCAACTGGTAAAGACAATCATGGGTCTGTACATGCGCCTGGTGGTTGGCCGCCTGCTGGCGAACCAAATGCCGCAAATACTGCTCCGTATCAAACGATCCAGCTGGGCCAGCCTGATGAGGTGGCGGCGCGTCTGTGGCCTGCGGAGCATCCCCCTGGGCCTGTCTCTGTGTGCAATACTTCTCAATAAAAGCTCGGGTGATGGGCGGCCGAATCACCTTGCTAGGTGCGACGGGGACTCCGAACGATTGGCAGAGTCCTGTGATCAAGGCGGGAAATCCCAGGGCCCTGTTGGACTTATCCGGGTCCAGAGGGTGCCTGGTAGGCGCCATACCTACAAATAGATAGATGGCATCAGCAATTAACTGAGCCACGTGAATGCTCATCCGTGTCAGGATGGCATACACCAGCTGACACTTCGGCAGGGGGAGGTGGGAATTATGATCGCTGGGCTGGATGTTGCTGAGCAGCAAAGTCATCCAGATCTGAGTCAGGGTGGTCATGTTGGTGCGCATGATCTGCACCCGTCTCCCGGCAGCAGTCCGGGCAAAATCCTGCCCCGGTATACATAGCAAATGGGCGATGGCCTCCTCATCGAACCCATCGGACCGGTTCCTCCTCTGGCCATACTCGCACTCTTGACCCTCTTCCAGCACTAAAGGGTATCCCAGGAACTGGCTGATAGCATCTGCATCAAACGGGATCCACTGACCCCTCACCTAGGACCTCATATCTCGCACGCCCTCCTCTGTAGGCCAAGCATTGGCATAAAATTCGAGGACTATGTCTGGATCGAACTTGGCCATGGGGGTAACCAGTGGTGCCCACCACCAGCGAACTATTTCCTCCTGGAAATCGGTATACTCGTTGTCCCTGAGCTGGACGCGTCGCTCCCGGAGAAATGACCATCCCTTGATGGCCTCGAAGCACTGCTGGTGTTCAGCGCTCCAAAAGTGGTGACTGTCATACTCGGAAGCGGAACTGGTTCCTTCGGCCGCTTTATCCTTCCTGGATCTCTTTGAGGCAAGTTTCCTCGAGGCCATTTCCTGCAAGAACAAACATTTAGAAGTTAGTTTTACAAGATAATGCTTATCTTAACGCAAAAAAAACGTCATGCTAATCCCCCCGGTTTAGAATGGACTCATGCGCACGTTTAAAGTAACACATTTATGCACATGCGTATGTGTAGAATATCCTACTATTTATCAACATAGAGGCCATCCAACACATTCTAGTTGTCATACATATATATATGCATTTGAAAAGAACACACACTCTCACGCTCAAGGCATTGCGTCAAAATTTACACTTAACTATGTCCTAAACATTTGCTATCACAAACTACCTACACACACTCGAAATATATATACCATACAAACTTTCATTGTTTCACTCACACTTACACATATTGGAAAGCTATTTACATTATGCACATGCATTCAAAAGGGAATCCCGTGCTATCATACATTCATTTAGGAAGTGACCTCAATATTCATTCACCCTTTGCAAAGAATTTCATGCCCCTTTTATTTACCCATATATACATACTATTGCAAGGTATTTTTCGTATTACTTAGGTGCAAGGTATCACATATGGGGCAGCCCGAATTCAGAAAAAAACTCTCACAAGCAAGTCCTAATTTTCATGCCTTTCTAATTCTAAAACCAAATTTTGGATTCCTAGCCATGAGTATGTCTTCTTGTATTGACGCTAGAAAGTTTGGGTTCCTAAACTTGGAATTGCATTCGGGCACCTATTTTGACTCTCCTATGTTGTCTCTATATATATATATATAACAGTCCCAACATCCCAATTTTGCAAAATCATACCCATATATTGTTGGGGCATTTCACCGAACACTCGGTGGGCGCACATTGGGACATAAATTGCAAGATAATGGGAGCAATGTGGCATGCCCCATTGCTTCAGAATACAACCTAGGCCTAAGGCCTTCTCATTCAAATCCTCAACTCAAGAAAACAAGCATCAAAGCAACCCAAAACTGCCTCACAAATATAAGCACGTTCTCACAATTTAGAGCACCAAAAGATGAAGAAAACACATCAAGGGGAAGCTAAAAACTCAAGGATTGAATACTTACTTGTTGGAGTGAGTAGAAAAACCAAAAATGAAAGCAAAATGCACCCAAAAGTGGCTTAGGGGAGCAAAAACCGCAAGCCTTCGTGAGTCCACTCTTTTGAATGAAGGGGGGGAAGTTTTTGGATACAAAAACGTTCCCCTCCCTCGTTTATATTTTGAGTGCAGGGGTTGCTCGCCCAGGCGAGCTAACCTGCCAATTTTTTTTTTCAAGGGTGCATTAACCATGCGCCCCCCTCCCTCTTACGGGTTAGCGTTTTGCCTACTTGAACCTACTTAAGTTAGAATTAGGCGTTGATTACTTAAAAAACAAACAATAGTAGTAAAATACTGTAAATTCAAAGGATATTGGGAAGGGGTGACGATTGGTCGGTCGCGATCCTATCCTCCATTCGCCTCCCTCCCTAAGTACCTGCAAGTAGGAGACAAACAATATGCGGCCAATCGTGACCGGTCATCGTCTTACCTTGGTCGATTTCTGCCATTGACTTGTCTTGACTTCTGGCCGTGGCCTGAGACGATTCTGCTCCTTGCTATCATAAGATATGCATGTGCATGTGCATGTATGAATGTTTCTAATGCGATGATTTTATCTTAGCGAAGGCTGGTTAGATTCAATTTTAAATAAGTGTTTGGGGCACCCCATACACCGAGCGAAGAGGGCTCAAGTTATAACAAATTAAAACATGAAGTTTGAAACCAAAGGGAGGACTGAAACCTCGCCCATTTTTCCTTTTCAAAGAAACGAGACAAATACAGTGAATGGGAATCCTAGAGGAAACCAAGAAGAACGAGAAAAAACTCAGAAATAAAAACATGCAACGGTCCTCTCGATTGCCTCAGACTTCAAGCGTAATATCATTTAACTACATCGGAGTTCACGGGCGAGGGCAACTCCTCGCCATCCATGTGGGTGAGTATCAGAGCACCCCCAGAAAAAGCTCTTTTCACCACGAAAGGTCCTTCATAATTCGGGGCTCACTTGCCTCGATTATCTTTAACAGCATGGGACATTTTCTTCAGCACGAGGTCCCCCTCGTTGAACTTGCGCGGGCGTACCTTCTTGTCGAATGCGTTCTTTATCCTTCGTTGATACAAACGCCCATGGCTCATGGCGGCCAAACGCTTACCTTCAATAAGGTTAAGTTGGTCATAGCGTGCTTGAGCCCATTCTGACTCTTCTAGGCCTGACTCCACCATTATCCTCTGAGAAGGAACCTCTACCTCAAATGGGAGCACTGCTTCCATCCCATAAACCAAGGAATACGGCGTTGCCCCAGTAGAAGTTCGTACCGAGGTTCTGTATCCGTGTAGGGCGAAAGGCAACATCTCATGCCAATCTTTGTATGACACTGTCATCTTTTGAACAATCTTCTTAATATTATTATTCGCAGCCTCTACAACCCCATTCATCTTTGGCCGATAAGGGGTAGAGTTATGATGCTGGATCTTGAAGTCTTCGCACATTTCCTGCATCATCTTGTTGTTCAGATTGGTGCCATAGTCAGTAATGATCTTCCTGGGGAGTCCGTATCGACAAATCAGCTCCTTCTTTATGAATCTAACTACCACATTCCTTGTGACATTAGTATAAGAAGCTGCTTCGACCCATTTGGTGAAGTAATCTATCGCCACAAGAATGAAGCGGTGACCATTCGACGCTTTGGGTTCGATGGCCCCAATGACATCTATTCCCCACATGGAAAAGGGCCAAGGGGCAGACATAACATTCAGAGGATGTGGCGAAACATTGACATTGTCCGCATATGCCTGACATTTATGACATTTCCTGACGTGAGCGCAGCAATCGCTTTCCATGGTGAGCCAATAATAACCGGCCCTAAGGATTTTTCTGGCCATAGCATGCCCATTGGCATGTGTCCCAAAGGAACCCTCGTGGATCTCCTCAATCATGAAGTTCGCCTCTTTGGCATCTACGCATCGTAGGAGGGTCATGTCGTGGTTTCGTTTGTACAGGATGGTACCACTTACAAAGAAACCAGTAGCCAATCTCCTCAACGTCCTTTTGTCATTGTCAGAAATCCCTGGTGGGTATTCTTTGTTCTCGACATACTGCTTGATGTCGAAATACCACGGTTTCCCATCTCGCTCTTCCTCTATTGCATAACAATATGCCGGCCTGCCTTGAGATTTGAATTCGATGTACGGCAGATCCCCGTGTGGGGCAAGTTGAAACATGGATGCCAGGGTGGCTAGTGCATCAGCCATTTGATTCTCTTCCCGAGGTATGTGGTGGAAGGAAATGCTGTCAAAGTACTTGGCTAACCTCAAGATGTGAGTTTGATAGGGTATCAACTTCGGATCCCTAGTTTCCCATTCTCCTTTCAACTGGCGTATCACCAAAGCTGAGTCTCCATACACCTTGAGTAGTTTTACATCAAAATCAATGGCCGCTTGAACCCCGAGAGCGAATGCTTCGTACTCGGCCATATTGTTGGTACAATCAAAACCTAGCCTAGCCGTGAAAGGAATACACTGATCATCCGGGGATACAAGGACTGCCCCTACTCCGTGGCCCAAAGCATTAGATGCCCCATCGAAGCAAACAATCCATTTGTCTATGTCCTCGTGCGTCCGCTTCTCTTCAAACAGGGCCATGATATCTTCATATGGGAACTCGGGGTGCATTGGCTGATAATCCTGGAGGGGTTGCTGGGCCAAATAATCTGCTAAGACACTTCCCTTTACCGCTTTTTGGGTGACGTAAACGATATCGAATTCAGATAATAGTACCTGCCACCTAGCGATTCGTCCCGTGAGGGCCGGTTTTTCAAAGATGTATTTCACGGGATCCATTTTGGAAATAAGCCACGTGGTATGGCTGAGCATATACTGCCTAAGCCGATATGATGCCCATACCAGAGCACAACACGTCCTTTCCAGCATTGAGTAATTCATCTCATATGCGGTAAACTTCTTGCTCAGATAGTAAATGGCTTGCTCCTTTTTTCCCAGAATCATCATGCTGACCCAACACGCACCCCATAGACTCGTCGAACACAGTCATGTATAGGAAAAGAGGTCTTCCTGTTACAGGTGGCATGAGCACCGGGGTATTTGCGAGACTCTGTTTGATCTTCTCGAAGGCCTCTTGGCAGTCACTGTTCCACAGGACCGCCTGGTTCTTACGTAAAAGCTTAAAAATGGGCTCACAGGTAGGGGTGAGTTGCGAGATAAATCTCGCGATATAATTCAACCTGCCCAAAAACCCCCGAACCTGCTTCTCCATGCGTGGTTCCGGCATTTCAAGGATGGCCTTCACTTTCTCGGGATCTATCTCTATCCCTTTCTGACTTACGATAAATCCTAGCAGCTTCCCTGACTTCACCCCAAAGGTGCACTTGGTTGGGTTTAGTTTTAATTGGTATTTCCGCAACCTTCCAAACAGCTTACACAGATTGACAAGGTGTTCGTCCTCAGTCCGAGACTTGACAATCATGTCATCTACGTAGACCTCTATTTCCTTATGCATCATATCATGGAACAACGCCACCATGGCACGCTGATAGGTTGCCCCAGCATTTTTTAGCCCGAAGGCCATCACTTTATAGCAGAATGTCCCCCATAGGGTGACAAAAGTGGTCTTCTCTACATCCTTGGGTGCCATCTTTATTTGATTATAACCCGAGAAACCATCCATAAATGAGAAAAGGGCGAATTTGGCTGTATTATCTACCAATATATCAATGTGTGGCAGGGGAAAATTGTCTTTAGGACTGGCTCGGTTCAAGTCCCGGTAGTCTACACACATTCGAACCTTGCCGTCCTTTTTCGGGACTGGGACAATGTTGGCCACCTACTTCGGTTACCGCGCCACAGCTAAGAAACCTGCATCGAACTGCTTCCTTACTTCTTCTTTAATTTTTAAAGACATCTCGGGTTTCATTCTTCGTAACTTTTGCTTAACCGGGGAAGACCCAGGATTCAAAGGCAACTTATGCTGCACAATGTCGGAATCCAGACCGGGCATGTCTTGATATGACCACGCAAAGACATCTTGATACTCTTCAAGAAGGGTTATCAAGCCTTGACGGATAGGCGCGGTCATACCGGTTCCTACCTTTACTTCTTTCTTTTCCTCCGTGGTCCCTAAGTTTACTAATTCGGTTTCTTCTTGGTGAGGCTTCATTTCACGTTCTTCCTGAGCGACCAACCTCTCCAACTCTGGCGACAGGACGTCCTCTTCCTCTTCCTCGTTTATCGTTTGGCTTATATCTCGATCGAAATCGATTGTCAAACCCTCGTTGTTAGGATCCTCAAATAGTCGACCCTCATATCTATACCAAACAAGACAAAAGAAACAAAAACATGCAAAATGATATGAGAAAAGGTGGAACCGCAAGAACAGATGAAACAAGATCTCTTTGTTTATTTAATAAGGTAGGTTTCACAAAACAAAAGAGAAAGGAAATCTATAGGCTCTAATTACATTGAATCAGCGGTATAGACTTCTGACTGGCTTATCACGCGCCAGTTCCCCACTTGGGAATCGGGGTAGCATGGTTGCACAAAACTTGGTGGGTCTTGAGGGAACTCCTCTTCTATTGTGGCCACCTCCTCCTCGGACACCATTCCAGCGCTAGTGAAACACTGGCTAATACGGCCGGGCCATACCCTATCCGCCCGAAATCTTGACGGCACGTTCCTCCTCCCCGGCATCCCGGGTTCATACCCTAATCCATACTTGTATGGATTTCCCTTGATATCGACCACGTCGGCATTCCCGAGCCTTTAATCGAATGTGCAAACATGACTTTGATTTTTACGTTCCCTTTTATGTCTTTATATCCTTTATACCCTTTTTATATTTTTTCTCTTTTTGTGGTCGACAAGGGTGTTTCCCTTTGCTCCTATGTATTCCTCAATTGCGATGAGGAAATCAGACCTACGTAGTTCTTTTTTACGCGTGAATCAAGTGATTCTTTTTTACTTGAAAGGTGATCATTTTAAGGCGTTGGACCTTAAAAATGATCCATTTTACTTAGTAAGAAATTGAAATGATAAACTTTCAAAATCCTATTTTTGTGGACGAGCTTGACTAGGCGAGTTGATTTTAGCCTTAGTTTCACTTTAGTTATTAGTCAATTCGATTAAGAATGAGAAATCCCAAAGAGAAAACGTCCAATTGATTTTTCGCTTTATTTTACTAAAGGGGTATCTTTTTTATTTTTTATTATTATATTATTATTTACCTCTTTTTTTGGTTTCCAACGTGGTTGCGGCACGACCGATCAGTCGGAATTCATTTCAACCAAAGTTAACGGATAATACAATTCAAACGATCGGTGGAAATTTATTTTATTTTTAGGTTAAGCGAGAAATGACTTAAATAAAATGGCTTAAATAAAAATGCATGAAACCAAATGTGGACCACCACGGGTACATAGAATGAATCGAAAAGCTTGGTTTGAGGTACTTACCCGTTGAAGACTGAAGAACGATGAAGAACGTCGAAGAACGGTCGAAAACCTTCGCGAAATCACTCACGGAAACGTTACGGAAACGTTACGGAAGCGCCTCCGCTTGGATTTTCTTCACGAAAACAATTTTCCTAAGCAAATTCGAAAGAAAGAGAAGTGCCAAAGGGGCTGAACCCTTTTCTACTTCACTTCTCCCCCTATTTATAGAAAATTGGGGGAGAAGCTTGCCACCCAGCTCGCCCAGGCGAGCTCAGCTCGCCCAGGCGAGTAGGGTTGCTTCCTCCAGAAGCAACAGCCTTCTGGAGGAATCTTCTGGAGGGCCCAAGTGGGCCTGGTTGCTATTTGCACCCCCATTTTTACTAAGTACACCCCTGCCTTTTTTTTTGGTGATTCTTTTTTTCGTAAAGTTACGGAAACTTACAAATTTCGTAACGATACTTGTTTTCTTTCCGTAATGTTACGGAACCTTGCGGATTACATAATCATCCCCTTTTTTGACTTACGGAATGTTACGGAACCTCACTAATTGTGCAATGATGCTTCCATTTGATTTCTGGTGTGTCACGGAACCTTATAGATTGTGCATCAATATTTTCTTTTGTTTTCCGGCATGTCCCAGAATATCACAAATTGCCTAGTGATGGGTGCCAAGCACCTCACAAGGACCAAACAAAAGTTGCATGTCATCAAGCAAAGGTCCCCGGACGAAATTAGGGTATGACAGTTGCCCCTCTTTACTTGTCTTTTATTGGAGATAAAAGGGAAGTAAAGATAAGACACTAATTTCGTTCCTCTCGGTTGACGAGAGTCGCGGGTGACCATAAAATACCTCCGCATGTAAATGACTTGATGTCCCCGGGGGAACAAGAAGACGATGTCAGTCTCTGCATGCTATCAAGCGTTCTATCTTACAGATAGCAAAAGAATGTTTATACGGATAACCACTCGGGTATTTCCGCCCGTCAACGTGACTCAAATGTCAGTATGACAGATCTTGTGAGTGCGGAAGATGACGTAAATCTCCGCGTGTCAACGGGCTTGTCGGCCGCGATTGACGAATGGCGCAGAATGACCATAATTTGTCTCTGCGTGCCATCGGACACAACTGTGTCTGAATGGCAAAAGGGTGTGCGGAATGACCATAATTTGTCTCCGCATGTCATTGGGTCCGCCGCCTCTGGATGACAAAAGGGCGCAGAATGACCATAATTTGTCTCTGCGTGCCATCGGACACAACTGTGTCTGAATGGCAAAAGGGTGTGCGGAATGACCATAATTTGTCTCCGCATGTCATCGGGCCCGCCGCCTCTGGATGACAAAAGGGCGCAGAATGACCATAATTTGTCTCTGCGTGCCATCGGACACAACTGTGTCTGAATGGCAAAAAGGTGTGCGGAATGACCATAATTTGTCTCCGCATGTCATCGGGCCTGCCGCCTGTGGATGACAAAAGGGCGCAGAATGACCATAATTTGTCTCCCGCATGTCACATGACCTCAGGGTCAGTATGACAGAGATTATGGGGCGGCCGACAAAAGCAAGGCTCTTGCTCCTACGTATCCTCAATGAGGAACTCAGACCTACGTAGTTCTAGATAACTTGTGAGACTTGAAAAAGTCTCCACCGGAAAATGCTGACACCTCCGGAAAGGGCGCAGATGACCACATTGGCCTCCGCTCGTCAATCACACTTGGGGTCACTGGATGACGAGGTGCGGATAACCGTAAGGTGTCTCCACGGGCTACCAGCTTTTGGGTCATGGTAACAAAAAACGGTGCGGTCGACAAAAGCGAGGCTCCTGCTCCTACGTATCCTCCAATGAGGAACTCAGACCAACGTAGTTCTGGATAACTTGTGAGACTTGAAAAAGTCTCAGTGTTTTCTCCACTAAAAATGCAAACATGCTTTAGCAAAGAGACAAATATTCCAACTGATTAGAGCAGCATATGCCTTTTTGAGTGAAAAACAATGCGTCTACCGGGGAAGGAGAGTATGCTGATGAAATTTTCTCATAACCATAAATGAGATTTTGGATGTTTAGCATTTCGTTTCTAAATGACCATTTAGAGGAAACACTGGGTTCGACAAAAATAGAAGAAATCCACTCAAAGTGTATCAATCTCGCACAGGTAAGTGTTTTATCCTAATTCCGAACCATATATATGTCACGACTTGACTTTGCGAATTATTTCCTATCAAATCAAAGATTACATGCATGATCATGGATCAATAGGACTTCCCTTGGAAATGGGTTCTTTTGGTGGGTTTTTCGGCTTTTGTGTGTTTTTGGCCTTTTCCTTTTCTGTTTCTGTTTTGCGCGAGGCGAACAAGCCACCAACGCACAGGATTTTGGTTGGTAATCAAAGGGAGAAGACCACTTTCAGGTCGTGGTTTCCTTTCCCTTTTTTGTTTATTTGGTGACAATTATGTACTGTTCAGATATTGTCTGGTCCAAAGACCTTTCTGCACATTTCTTCTGTTTTCTTTCGATCCTTGATCAGGAGCTTTCTTTCCTTCCTTTTACTTTCTCCCATTCTTTGGTTGGGAATTTTCTTTCTTTTCTTTTCGCTTTCTCCCACTCTTTGATTGGGAATTTCCTTTCCTCACTTTTTTTTTCTTTGATTGGAAATTTTCCTTCTCTTCTTTTTTTCTTCCGAGGGTAAGGATTGACATTCTCACCCTGGGTCAAGGTTTATGGTGAGTTAGGATTTTGGCTCAAGGCTCGTAGAATGGCTAGACATGATACATGTCAGGGTTTGGTTTGGTTCAAGGATAAAAAGGGATGCCCCACATTATTTCCATGACACAAATGCAAAAATGATGATTTGGAAACTTTATCCAAAACTGGTCATGCATGCACCTATGTGGACACTCAAGTGTCAAATTTTTATGGTCATGTGATGCTAGGGCTCAGGATTCATTTCCTCTATTTTAGTCAACCCAATGTTTCCAAAACATGTTCTTTTATCCATTTGTGCATTCATCCGAGTCCATTTTGGGCGTCTGGGAAAATTTTTACAGCGTCCACCCTTCTGGTGTACACACATTTTTCAAAAACTAGCTATGATCGGCGAATTTTCCTTTCAATCAAAAGTCGGAAATCATCTCTTTCAAAAACATGTTGGTTCTTTATCTTCTATTTTCCTTCTTTTTCTCCTTACTTGCTCTCTCTTTCCTTTTTTTTATTATTTTTATCATGATTTTTGTTTGTTTTATTTTTTTTGGATGATGTTCCTAAACGAAAAAACTCTACACGGTTCCAGAATTTCAAACATCATCGATAATAATAATATAAACACTAACGCAACAATCCAAACAAAAATGTATGCGCTGTACAAATGACAATCGAAACAACAAAAACAAACATTAGTCTCTCAAGTCAAAAAAATAACATAACATAAAAATGATAAAAGAAATATGAAAGAAAACATGAATCTGGGGATCTCCCAGTCATGTAGCTCCACTCCCTCCCAAGAAGTCAAGCAAATCGGCCATCTCTTCATCCTCGTGGGCCTCCTCTCCATCGTCGGGAGCCTCTGGCGCCTCTCCTGCTTGGGCCTCAGGCCACTCCCCGGGCCATGCGACCTCTGCCCTGAACTGGTCTGGAGTAGGGCATGAAAAAGAAGCGAAGCCCTGACTCTGCATGCTGAGGCTCAGCTGGTAAAGACAATCATGGGTCTGTACATGTGCCTGGTGGTTGGCTGCCTGCTGGCGAACCAAATGCCGCAAATACCACTCCATATCAAACGATCCAGTCTGGCCAGCCTGATGAGGTGGCGGCACGTCTGCGACCTGCGGAGCATCCCCCTGAGCCTGTCTCTGGGTGCAGTACTTCTCAATAAAATCCCGTGTGATGGGTGGCCGAATCACCTTGGTAGGTGCAACGGGGACTCCAAACGACTGGCAGAGCCCTGTGATCAGCGCCGGAAATCCCAGGGCCCTGTTGGACTTATCTGGATCCAAAGGGTGTCTGGTAGGCGCCATACCTGCAAAAATATAGATGGCATCAGCGATTAACTGAGCCACATGGATGCTCATCCGCGTCAGGATGACGTACACCAGCTGACACTTCGGCAGGGGGAGGTCGGAATTATGATCGGTGGGCAGGATGTTGCTGAGCAGCAAAGTCATCCATATCTGAGTCAGGGTGGTCATGTTGGTGCGCATGATCCGCACCCGTCTCCCGACAGCAGTTCGGGCAAAATCTTGCCCCGGTATACATAGCAACTGGGCGATGGCCTCCTCATCGAACCCATTAGACCGGTTCCACCTCTGGCCATACTCGCACTTCTGGCCCTCTTCCGACACTAACGGATATCCCAGGAGCTGGCCGATAGCATCTGCATCAAACGGGATCCACTGACCCCTCACCCAGGACCTCATGTCACGCACGCCCTCCTCTATTGGCCAAGCATTGGCATAAAATTCGAGGACTATTTCTGGATCGAATTTGGCCATGGGGGTAACCAGTGATGCCCACCGTCGGCGACCTATTTCTTCCTGGAAATTGGTATACTCATCGTCCCTGAGCTGGACGCGTCGCTCCCGGAGAAATGACCATCCCTTGATGGCCTCGAAGCGCTGCTGGTGTACAGCGCTCCTAAAGCGGTGACTGTCATACTCAGGAGCGGAACTAGTTCCTTCGGCCGCCTTATCCTTCCTGGACCTCTTTGAGGCAAGCTTCCTCAGGGCCATTTCCTGCGAAGGCAAACATTTGGAAAGTTAGTTTTACCAAGAAATGCTACTCTTAAAACAAAAATGGCATACAACCTCCTCCAATAAACACAAACATCAATGTAAATTTAGAGCGAACTCATGAACATACTTCCTTACGAACATTCACTCGCACAAGATATTCTTCTAACTAAGAAAAATGCACCCATGCACAATCAAGGCACCTTCGTTACCTAGATCACTTATATGTACTTCCAAGGCGTATTTGCTACCTACATCACATGCATTTCCTTTGCTAAATTTACATACATGCATACTCAAAGCACTTTGGCTATCAAAAATTGCATACGTGCACATTCTGGTATTTCTAATACCTATACATACACAAACTTCATGATGAATCTTTGCTACCTACACAATAAGGTGCTACATTTCATGCTTTATTCAAGTGTTTTTGCTACCTAAAGCCGCATGCAAATTCAAGTATATTTCCTTTTGTTGACTAAAATGACATTCAAATTAAAAAGTATCTCTGTAAGGTATTTTCTTTACATAAAAAAGCAACATATATATATTTTTTGTGAGACATTTTGACTACCAAAAAATTACATGTACATACATCCAAGTATTTTGCTACCACGCCCCAAAGTGTAAATTACCAAAGGTGTTTTGCTACCTATTCTAAACCTACACATTTATGATGAACAAAATTCCTAAACATCTAGGCATAGGGAAATTATTGTAGCGTGGCTCATAGCTGATTGCTGGCCAAAAAGGGTAACTTTACCCAATATGCACCCACTCTTGTGTTCTCTTGCATAAAAAACTTTGGTTCCTAGGCCTAGTATATATGGGGAGCAATTACTCTAGCCCTTACGAAACCGAATACATGCCCCCAAAAAAATAGAAAACATGTGCAGACCTAATTGTCCCATAGGTTGTTTCCCTACAAAAATCACGCGCTAATGCTATTGAGGCATTTCACCGAACACTTGGCGGGCGCGCGTTTAGGCATCAATAGCAAGAGAACGGGGACAATGTGGCATGTCCCATTGCTTCAAAATGCATTATAGGCCTAGGGCCATCTCACACAAACCCCCAATTCAACCCAATCAAGCAAGAAAACAAACCAAAATTGCCCCACATATTTGAGCACATTCCCACAATTTAGAGCACCAAAAGGAGATCAAAATACACCAATGAAAAGCTAGAAAGCTTAGGGATGGAATACTTACTTGTTGGTGATGAATAAAAGCGCAAAACGGAATCGAAAAATGTGAAAAGTAGAGATCCTAGGGCTGCAAACTCGTAAATTCCGTGGGTATGGCTTTTGAATGGGGGGAAAAGAAGTTTTTGAATGCAAAAACGTCCCCCTTTCTTCGTTTTTTTATTTTTTGGTGCAGGGGTTGCTCGCCCACGCGAGCTAACCTACTTTTTTTTTTTTTTTGAGGGGAACATTAACCATGTCCCCTCCTTTTTCATGGGTTAGCGTCTCGCCTAACTTGAACTTACTTAAGTTAGAATTAGGCGTCGATTACTTATTTTAAAACAAACAAATAGTAAAAGAAAACTGCGAATACAAAGGATACTGGGCTGCCTTGCAGCGACGTTCTCTGCTTGTTTAGCGCAGAGAAGGGGCAACGATCGGTCGGTCGTGACCCCATCCCCACTTGCATCCGTCCCTATGTACCTACAAGTAAGAAACAATCAGGTGTGGCCAATCTTGACCGCGTCGTTGTCTTACCTTGATTGGTTTCTGCTGTTCATGTTTTGTCTCTACCCCAGAAGGTAGCTCAAGATGATCCTGCCCCTGTTTTACCACAACAATATGCATGCGTATGCGTATGCATGAATGTTTTCAAACGCAGCAAATTTTAGTGAAAGTTGGTTTAGGATCAATTTTAATTAAGCGCTTGGGGCATCCCATGAACTGAGCAGAAGGGCTCAGGTGATCACAAATTAACGCAAGGTTTGAAACCAACGTGAGGACTAAAACCTCAAATCCACGTTCATTTCTTTAAAAGATTGTAACGAGAGATACAGTAGACGGGAAATCCCTGGGGGAAATCCAGAAAACACATAAAGATAAAGAACATGCAGCGACATCCTTAATTGCCCCAGATTCTAAGCATAATATCGCTTGACGACATCAGAATTCACGGGTGAAGGTAGCTCTTCGCCATCCATGTTGGTAAGCACCAGGGCTCCTCCGGAAAAAGCCCTCTTCACAACAAAAGGCCCTTCGTAGTTTGGGGCCCATTTTCCTCGATTGTCCTTGACACCATGGGACATTTTCTTTAGCACAAGGTCTCCCTCATGGAACTTGCGTAAGCGTACCTTCTTGTCGAATGCACTCTTCATTCTTTGCTGGTACAAGCGCCCATGACTCATGGCCGTTAAGCGCTTACCCTCAATGAGGTTGAGCTGGTCATAGCGCGTTTGAGCCCACTCTGATTCCTTTAATCCGGATTCTGACAAGATCCTTAATGACGGGACTTCTACCTCAAACGGTAACACAGCCTCCATCCCATATACCAATGAGAACGGCGTTGCCCCAATTGACGTTCGCACTGAAGTTCGGTAACCGTGTAACGCGAATGAGAGCATCTCGTGCCAATCTCTGTACGACACGGTCATCTTTTGGATAATCTTTTTGATATTCTTATTGGCCGCTTCCACGGCTCCATTCATCTTTGGCCGGTAGGGCGTGGAATTGTGATGCTGGATTTTAAACTCCTCACACATTTCCCCCATCATCTTGTTATTCAGGTTGGTGTCATTGTCCGTGATAATCTTCCTTGGCAAACCATATCGGCAGATGATCTCTTTCTTAATGAACCTGACCACCACACCCCTCGTGACATTGGTGTAGGAGGCCGCCTCGACCCACTTGGTAAAATAATCTATCGCTACGAGGATGAAGCGATGACCATTCGAGGCCTTGGGCTCAATGGCCCCGATGACATCTATCCCCCACATGGAGAAAGGCCAAGGGGCGGACATGACATTCAGAGGATGTGGTGGAGCATTGACATTGTCTGCGAACGCTTGACATTTGTGGCATTTCCTTACATGGACACAACAATCACTTTCCATAGTAAGCCAGTAATAACCTGCTCTTAGGATCTTCCTGGCCATAGCATGCCCGTTGGCGTGCGTTCCAAACGAGCCCTCATGGACTTCCTCGATCATGTGATTCGCCTTCCTGGCATCCACGCATCGCAGGAGTGTCATGTCGTGGTTTCTCTTATACAGTATGCTTCCGCTCATGAAGAAGTCGGCTGCCAACCTTCTCAATGTCCTCTTATCATTGTCGGCAATCTCTGGCGGGTATTCTTTGCTTACGACATATCGCTTGATGTCAAAATACCAAGGCTTACCGTCCCGTTCCTCTTCTACTTGGCAACAATGCGCGGGTTTGCCATGACACCAAAATTCAATGTATGGTAGGTCTCCGTGCGGCGTTAGCTGGAACATAGACGCCAAAGTAGCAAGCGCATCCGCCATTTGATTTTCCTCGCGGGGAACATGATGGAAGGAGATCTCATCAAAGGTTTTTGCCAATTCCTTGATATAGGCTTTGTAGGGTATCAGCTTGGGATCTCTAGTTTCCCATTCCCCTCTCAGCTGATGGATTACCAACGCTGAGTCGCCGTATACCTTGAGTAGTTTGACATTGGAGTCAATCGCTGCCTGGACGGCCAGGGCACATGCTTCATATTCGGCCATGTTGTTGGTGCAGTCGAATCCTAGCCTGGCTGTGAAAGGTACACATTGATTGTCCGGAGAGACCAATACTGCTCCAACGCCATGGCCTAGAATGTTTGACGCTTCGTCAAACCATACGGTCCATTTGTCCCGATCTTCCTCCAATTTTTCCTCAAACATGGCCATGATGTCCTCATCCGGGAATTCAGGATGCATGGGCTGATAGTCGTTAAGAGGCTGTTGAGCCAAATAATCTGCTAAGGCGCTTCCTTTTATCGCCTTTTGGGTGACATAAATTATATCAAACTCGGATAGCAGGACTTGCCACCGGGCGATTCGTCCTGTGAGAGTTGGCTTTTCAAAGATGTACTTGACTGGGTCCATCTTGGATATCAACCAGGTAGTATGGCTCAGCATGTACTGCCTTAGGCGATGGGATGCCCATACTAAAGCACAACACGTTCTTTCGAGCAAGGAGTAATTCATTTCACAGGTCATAAACTTCTTACTTAGGTAGTAAACAGCGCGCTCTTTCTTTCCGGATTCGTCATGTTGCCCCAGCATACACCCCATTGACTCGTCCAAGATTGTCATGTACAAGATGAGAGGCCTTCCAGGTACTGGTGGCATAAGCACAGGGGGATTCATAAGAAACTTCTTGATCCTTCCAAAAGCCTCTTGGCAACCCTCATTCCAGCGATCAGTTTGGTTTTTGCGTAAGAGCTTGAACAACGGCTCACAAATGGCGGTGAGCTGCAATATGAATCTGGCAATATAATTCAAGCGTCCCAGGAAACCTCGGACTTGCCTCTCAGTACGGGGTTCCGGCATCTCAAGGATGGCCTTCACCTTTTCGGGATCTACCTCTATCCCTTTCTGGCTTACGATGAAACCAAGCAATTTCCCTTATTTGACCCCAAAGGTACACTTGGCGGGGTTCAACCTTAATTGATATTTCTTAAGCCTTTCGAACAACTTTCGCAAGTTGACAAGGTGTTCTTCCTCAGATTTAGATTTAGCAATTATGTCGTCCACGTAGACCTCGATCTCTTGATGCATCATATCATGGAACAAAGCTACCATGGCCAGTTGATAAGTTGCCCCGGCATTCTTGAGTCCAAAGGACATCACCTTGTAACAAAATGTCCCCCACAGGGTGACGAAGGTAGTCTTTTCCATATCCTCTGGCGCCATCTTTATCTGATTGTAACCGGAGAAACCGTCCATGAAGGAGAATAAAGCAAAATTGGCCATATTATCTACGAGGATATCGATGTGTGGCAAAGGAAAATTGTCCTTGGGACTGGCCCGATTTAGGTCCCGATAATCCACACACATTTGCACTTTCCCATCCTTCTTAGGGACCGGTACAATGTTGGCAACCCATTCTGGGTACCGAGCGATGGCCAGAAAACCAGCGTCAAATTGCTTCTTCACTTCTTCTTTTATCTTCAAGGATGTTTCGAGCTTCATCCTTCTCAGTTTCTGCTTTACCGGGGAACACTCGGGATTTAGAGGTAATCGGTGCTGTACAATGTCAGAACTCAAACCGGGCATATCTTGGTATGACCAAGCAAAGATGTCTTGGTAGTCTCTTAGCAGGATTATTAATTCTTCACGGATAGGTGCGGTAATACCTGTGCCTATCTTTACTTCCCTTTTTCCATTGCCAATTCCCAAGTCTACTAGTTCTGTTTCTTCTTGATGAGGCCCCATTTCTTGGTCCTCATGGGCGACCATCCTTTCTAATTCCGGGGGAAGTCCCACATCCTCGTTCCCTTCATCTTCTGTTTGATTCGTCTCTTGCTCGAAGTTGATAGGCGGGTCCCAGGTATTAGTACCTTCGAGGGACTCGTCATTAGATCTGCCGTTTTAAAAAGTGAAGAAGTAAACATGCAAATGGATGAGAATGGGTAGAGACGTAGGAACAGATGAAGAAAGATCCTTGTATTATAAATTCAAAAAACAAAAGACACAAAGCCTTAACAAAAGAAAAACTCTAAAGCCTAGGCCCAACAATAGAGCTTTTAGAACCGTAAAGGTTTACATTATGCTCGTTGCGTAAATGTCGGGGCGTTCCTCCACTCGCCAATTTCCCAGCTGGAAATCAGGAGGGCATGGTCGTACCAAATCCAATGTACTCGGAACATCATCTTCGTATATCGCGACCACTTGACCTTCGTCCCCCAGACCCGCGCTTATAAAGCTTCTACTTATGTGGCAGGGCGGGCTTCCTTCACCTTCTTGTCTCAACCGCGAGCTTTGACTACCGTTCTTCCTTCCCGCGATGCTTCTCTTTATATCTACCTGAGTGGGCTTATAGCCTAACCCATACTTCCCACGATTTCCTTTGGCATTTATCAGGCCAGTTATGCCGCCGTTGTCTTTGCCTAAACCCATTCCGGGTTCGTAACCGTTCCCGAACATAACTCAGGCCATCATTACTGCTGCATCGGACAGGCAAGCTTGCCCAGAGAAGGAGTCCACAGAGGAAATGCTTACCACCTCAAAAGACTGGAAAGCGGTTTCTAATGTCTCCTCTGTGGCCTCCGCATAAGGCATAGAGGATGGGCAGCTCACCAAGAGTCTTCCTCGCCTGATACGATAACCAGATGCCCTTAAACTACAAATTTCAACTTTTGGTGGAGTGTAGAGGGAACAACTCCCACTGAGTGGATCCACGGCCGCCCCAACAGACAGCTGTAGGGGGGGTTAATATCCATTATTTGGAAGGTAACTTGATAGGTGTGAGGGCCTATCTGTACTGGGAGATCGATCTCTCCCCTAAACTCTCAGCGGGTGCCGTCGAAGGCACGAACCACCATTGAACTCGGCTTTAAGTGGGAAGCATTGAATGGTAATTTCTCCAAAGTGCTCTTAGGCATCACATTTAAACTGGAACCATTATCGATGAGCACTTTGGCTATGATATGGTCCATACACTTGACTGATACGTGTAAAGCTTTATTATGCCCTCTCCCCTCGGCGGGGATTTCTTCTTCAGCGAAGGCGAGATAGTTGTTGGCAGTGATATTATTGACCAGCCCTCCGAAACCTTCTACCGAGATATCTTGGGCCACGTGGGCCTCGTTCAAAACATTCACTAGCAGAGCTCATGAGTGACTCCAACAGCGAGACCCTGGCCGGGGTTTTGTTGAGCTGTTCGATAACCTTGAATTCGCTCTGCTGAATTATACGGAGGAACTTGCTGGCTTCCTCTAGTGATACCTCCTTTTTACCATCCTTTTTCTCCGGAAGACCTTTTGCCGGAATATCTTTATTCGAAGCAAGGGGTATTTCATCATCTTGTTCCTCCACCACCTTTGCTTTCCCCTTGACATTCGCGGGTTGGACTGGTAGATCCGGGGGTGCAAACACACGACCGCTACGGGTCACACCACTCAGTCCCGTGATATTTGTTACCTTAGTCGACAACGAGCTGACGTCGGTGGCTTCTTCTTCCTTCCCCCTCGGAGGTGTATATCTCCATGGGACTACGTGGTTATTTTGGTATGGGAAAGGGACAGGTTTAGCTGCAAAGGGGTGTCCGGGCTATTGCGAAGCTGTGCCCTTGGTGAAGTATATCACCAAGGGTTTGGGCTTCGCAACACTGCTCCCATCCGTGGACTGCATGCATATATGCTGCTCCTCTCTTCCTTCATTGCTAACTTCCAGTCGACCTTGATCTATCATTCGCTGTAACAATTCCTCTACTCCCAAACACGTTTCCATGTCATGCAGCTCGTCGGAATGCAGCAAACAGGAATCCTCCTTACGCCCACTATGAGGAATCACACCTCCCTTTTGTAGGGCCTCAAAGATAAACCTTCTAGGGGTTGCCACATCCCTTAAAGGTTTAGACCTGCGCGGCCTATCGGACTCAACGGCGTTAACCGCTCCCCCTCCATGATTGGCGAGCGGGTTGGTTTTCACATTGGGCCGATCTTCTTGGAAAGTCAGCCATCCAGCATCTATCAAATGTTGGACCTTGTATTTAAAGGCCAAGCATTTTTCAATGGAATGCCCCGGGACACCCCCATGGTACTTGCAAGTTGCGTTAGGGTCATACCACTTTGGGAAAGGGGGTTGGAGGACCTTTCCGGGAGTTACCACGGCCAAATGGTTGGCGATGAGGGACGGCAAGAGGTCTTCGTACGTCATTGGGAGTGGGGTGAATTCTTGAAATGGCCTCGGAGGGAAGTTCCTTGTTGCGTTGGAATTACCGGCCGGGCGAGTTGTGTTCGGAGTTGGAACTTAGGGAGCTTCCCTCTGGGTGGGTGCCTTAGGCTGCACAGGTGCTGAACTAGAGGCGTTCCCGGTATGAGCCGAGAAGCTCGGGTGATGTTGCGCGTACTGATGGGTACCATGAGGTGTCTGCGGGGGTTTGACCCACGCGGGCGTTGAAGAGACGGCATGGGCATCTCCTTCCTTCCTTTTTGCCCCCGTTGTCCCGATTCTTTTGGCATTCGCACTGGTGGAGGAAATGTAATCGAACTTTCCTCTTTTCAACCCTACCTCGATTCTTTCCCCGGCGAACACTAGGTCCGCGAAGCTGGACGGCATGTAACCTACTAGCTTCTCATAGTAGAACACTGGCAGAGTGTCTACCATCATGGTGATCATCTCTCTCTCAACCATGGGAGGAGCCACTTGTGCCGCCAGGTCTCTCCACCGCTGTGCGTATTCTTTAAAGGTTTCGCCCTCTTTCTTGAACATATTCTGCAGCTGAATGCGATCGGGAGCCATATCGGAATTATACTGATATTGCCTTAGGAAGGCAGTAATCAGATCCTTCCAAGTACGGATACGGGAAGCTTCCAAATTAGTGTACCAAACTACCGCGGCTCCGGCCAAGCTATCTTGAAAAAAGTGTATTAATAGCTTCTCATCCTTAGAGTGTGCGCCCATCTTGCGACAGTACATCTTGAGATGGTTCTTGGGACAAGTCATCCCTTTATACTTGTCGAAGTCCGGTACTTTGAACTTTGGGGGGATAACAACATCGGGTACTAAGCAAAGATCCGTCATGTCTGCGAACGGATAGTCCCCAAATCCTTCCACGGCTCTCAATCTCTCCTCGAGGAGATCGAGCTTCCTCCTTTCTTCAGTTGTCGGGGGCGGTCCTTCCATGGACAAAACTATTGGTTGTGTCGTGATGTTGGGCTGAGGCAACATGCTGGGTGCCGGCCCTTCGGGGATCGGGGGATAGAACTCGACATCCCTTCGAGCATAGTCTTGAGGGTCTTCGTGGACCTCGTCGGGCTGTTGAGGAGGCTCTCTTTCAAGGATGGGAGAAGCAATATGGCCCGCATCGTCTTGCAGGACGGGTGGTGAGTAGTTGGGCGGCAATCCATAAGGGTAAGCCGCTCGGTTGTATCCCAGATGAGGGTTGCCGTCGTGCCCCAGCGTGTTCCTTCCCCGTCCTACTATGTTTGAGGGAGGATGGCACGCGGTTGCTAAGAGAGTTGGGTTTGCTTCGACAGCCGAACTGATAGTGGCAGCGGTGGCCACGTTTTTCTCCATGAGCTGCCTCATTCCTAACATGGCCTCCATCATGGAAGCCATCTGTTTTTTTAGAGCCGACATGTCGGCTTTCATCTGTTCCTGTGTCTCCTCTTGATTACCCATCGTTCTAGATTTGGATCTGGTGCGATAGGGATGCCTTGTGGCGCGTTTAGTTATGGTGTTTTTCCCTAAAAAACCAAACGTGAGGAGTAGGTAAAGAAAGAAAGAATGCATGCTAGAGATAAAATGCAGGAGTGATTTGATTCGCACAAGCTTTTTGGAGTAGAAACATGGGACCAACTCATTTTATTTCAGAAAGTCGTATCTAGTCAAGGTCTGAGAGACCATACAAGTTTTCTAGCGATTTCTAATTATGTGGGCCATTAAGTCTATCATATGCTGACAATAGCCGAGAAGCCCATGAATTTCTTCGGGGGCGGAGTAGGTGTCCGCCATTGCCTTGGCCTTGGCTAACAATCGGGGAAGTTCTTGACTCCCGTTCAAGGTAAGAGCAAACCGATCCATCCACATGGTTGCCTCTTGGTGTAAAGAGTCGATCACCCTTCCTCTAGCCTCTTTTTCTGCGTATACTTGGGCATACTCGTCCGCGACCCTATGCTCGTGGGCCGTGGCTAGACCTAACTCTTCTTGGTACTTGGCGATGATAGCTAGCATGTTGGTCTCCGTCTCGCATAAACGCTGAGACAAGCTCCTTTTGGACCTTGAACAGGCAACTAACTCCTCTTTCAAGACCATGCTATGCGCTCGCGACTGGTCCCTCTCTTCCCTTCGCAGCTAGAGTTCATTGTTGCTACCCTACAGAGCTCCGCAAAATTTGTTACGGCCATACTCTTCCTTGCGAGCCCTCTTGGCCTCTTGTTCAAGGGCTCATGCGGTAGTTGCATTCTCTTCCCGTAATCCGGCACACTCCTTCCGGATGTGTGTAGTGGCCAACTTGAACTTCTCCTTGGCAAGTTTCGCCTTTCCTAACTCGCTTTTGAGAGCATGGACTTCTTCGTCCTCTTCCGGTGCTTCGAAACTCTCTTCGCTGACGACTTTTAACTTGGCGAGCCAATCTAAACCTCGTATATGAACTTTCAGCCATTCATGGTAACCACCAATGATGCCATTACGAATGCCCCTAAGTTCTTGATCTTTCCTTAACGGGGTTTCCCATGCCTTATGGATTCTTTGTATAGCCTTGAAATTTTGCGCGCCGAAATCCCTCACAAGGAAAGGAGACATGCTTTCTTCCACCGGTGCTCCCCTCATGGGGTACCCTAGTTGTCTTATAGCGAGTGCGGGATTGTAGTTAATACAACCCCTCGTTCCTATCAGCGGAATGTTTGGGTACCCTCCACATGAGAAAAGGACTCCCTCATTTCCTTCCTTCCATCGGGGGAACCAATTGATTGTTCTACCTCCAATCCCAGCCAAAAGCTGGTCCCAATCTATTCTTCTCTTTTCAGTACACGAGCGATGGCTTTGGAGCGGACATGGATGCCTCGTGCCTTGCTGGAACAGGTGTGAAACCAACCAAACACAGAGAGCGGGCAAGCAACAGATGATTCGTGCGCTACTCTTTTCGCACCTTCGGTCAAATGTGTCAAATAAATCTGCCAAGACAGCTATCGCCGGACTTTCCTTGCTATGGCGGTATGCAAGGAACGCGTCGATTGCGGCTAGGTCCACCAAACCATCTACATTTGGAAAGAGGACGACCCCAAAGATTAGCAATGCTAACACATCCATAAACGGGACCCAATCTTCTTGATTTTCCATATCCCTCGCCTTGTCTTCTAGGTACTTCCGTGGTAGGCCCACTATGCCGTTTCGAGTTTGTTTTACGCAGTCCAAACCTCTTGCTGAATCCTTGACCACAGTTGCAATTCTGCTCAAAGAGGGGAGACAACCGGAGAAAAGATATGGTTTTCTTCCCCCGACAGGACATCCTAGAATCTCCTCAAATTCTTCAATGGTCGGTACCAATTGGAAGTCTTCGAACGTGAAGCATCTCAAAGGCTGGTCGTAGTATTGGGTGAGTGATGCAATGGCTTCTATGGATACCTCTGCTATGGTCAACTCTAAGATCTTTCCGTAAGTCTTGCGGAAGGCTTGCATTTGGAGAGGTTCCATCAACCGCCCTAATTCCTTGATGCTGGTGGTATCTAGGCCTTTAACCTTGACTTGGTAAAACCTCTTGCCGGTTTGATTTGTCCCCATGCTTACTAAAGTGAGACAAAAAACTGGTGAAAATCAAAACTCCGATATCTCATGGGTGGAATGGATGAATGCATGAAGGAATGCATATGACACAGATGTAATTTAAGAATGCGGGTGCCCGGTACATTGTCTCCTTCTTAGACACAACGTCTAGGGCTAGCAAAGTGCCCCAACGTATGTATTTAAAACGGTGACCCGGACCCTCCGTTGATTTGTCTACAGAGGGGATCAAGACGGAACCCGCGTGTGATGCACATGCGAAAGGCGCAACATAGTATGACAATATTCACAAAATATAAGCAAAAGGGTATATGATACTTATGCATGGCAGTGTGAAAGATGGCACGGAGCGTGTGGCGTCCCTAAATTAATGACTGGTTTAATAGTAATAATTTAAATACAAAAAACCCTGGTAAATTTTTTTTTCTTTTTTTTTTTCATTTCTTTCTCTTTTTACCATAACTAGGTTTAGAAGGAAAATCCTCACTATAAAGTCCTGAATGGCCAGTTCACAACTCTATTCGGAGTCATTTCTTTCTTACCGCTCATAATTCTCTAAATTATTTTGCTATTTCAAAAGGAAGAATATACCAGCCATTACTTTAGGTTGTCACGTGAAAATAAAAGGATAAAATACAGTCGATAAACTCTTTTACAAATAAAGTTGCTAATGCTTTCTTTTCAAATAACAAGATTGATCATAAATGCATTCATCATTTAAAGTTGTCCAAAATATGGGAGTTTTACAAAATATATAGTGTCATCCAGAGCAAAGGTATCCATAGTGGTGGCTTCAGCCACATGTATACAATCATCAAATTCCTATACATCAGGTCTACCCATACAAAAACAAAAGAGTAAACCTAACAGTCAGTCCTAGATACACCCACCCTCAAAAATATACAAAACGAATCCAAGAGCTGTCCACTAGGATGAAGAGCCTCCGCTGATCGCCATCTCCCCTGGGCCACCATCCTCCGTAGAGTCTGCCTCAGATGCCGACATGACTTCCTCGGGAGAATCCACCTCAAGAAGTGGATCCTCATCACCCTCTAGAAAGTCAAGAGCATCCACAGCAGGCTCAGGAGGTAGCTCCGCAAGATCCTCCTCAGGGTCTTCCTCGGATGACGTTACCTCGATCACTTGGACGGGCTCCACTAGACGATATGGTGTAGGCGTGGGTAGTATTAACTCCACCGTGCGCTGAAGCGTCCGTGCAGGTTCATCTGGATGCACCAAAGAAGTAGCCGTGAATCGAATGGTGCCCCGAAATCGGCACCTCGTGTTGCCTTCGAGGGTCTCCCAAGCTCCCTCTAGGCACTCCATCTCTACTCGATCACGGATTAGCTGCGCCGCCATCACGATCTACAAGAAAGAAGAGAAAGGGGTAGACTCTTTCACAAGAATCTACTATGCCGCCACACAATGCTTCTCATAACCACTACATGCAATTAAAAGGGGTATTTAAGGCTTTCCATCTCTGGTAATCGATTACACAGGCTTGGTAATCGATTACCAGAGGCTAAACTTGAATTACACAGCCTCAGGACATGAAATATGAAAAAAATGCATTGTGTAATCGATTACACATACCTGGTAATCGATTACCAGTGACCCATCCCTCTGTGTAATCGATTACACAGGCAGGTAATCGATTACCAGAGGCTCCCTTAGACTTCGTTTTCAAGCCTGGTAATCGATTACACCCCGTGGTAATCGATTACCAAAGACCATCTTAGCCTCCTGTCTTCAATTTTAAGCCTTGTAATCGATTACCCACCCTTGGTAATCGATTACCAGAGGCCATAATCCACATATCACACAAAATTCACAGCTGGCCAGCCCCCACAAGCCTCCTTGCTTTGTGGTCTTTGTTCCTTTTATCTGTTGACTGCCAGGAGCTCGCCTGTTTAGGTACATCACAGGTTCTCACTGACCGACTATGCCCGGGTTGGGTCGGGATTGGTCAAGCTTGGTTTTGGGCAATAGCACCCCACCTGATGTCCCCAAGCTCTCCTGACCCCCGCGACATATCTCCAGGTACCACTCTGTGGTCAACAATAAAAGCAGGAAGTTTCACCCTTCAACACTTCCACGATTGACGGGCCCTTTTGGTTTCTTGTTCAAGGGCTCTTGCAGTGGCCGCGTTTTCCTCTTGTAACTCGGTGCACTCCTTCCGGATGTGTGTAGCAGCTGATTTGAACTTCTCCTTGGCGAGTCTTGCCTTCCCTAGTTTCAATTTTAGAGCTCAGACTTCTTCATCTTCCTTCGGAGCTTCGAAGTTCTCCTCATCGATAACTTTCAACTTGGAGAGCCAATCTAACCCTCGCGTGTGAATTCTTAGCCATCCATGATAACCTCCGATGACGCCATTACGGATGCCCCTAAGCTCCTTGTCTTTCCTCAACGGACTCCTCCATGCCTTGTGGATTCTTTGTATAACCTTGAGACCTTGCACGCCTAAATCTTTCACAAGGAAAGGTGAGAGACTCCCTTCCGTTGGCGCTCCCCTCATGGGGTACCCTAGCTGTCTTATGGCGAGTGCGGGATTATAATTAATACACCCCCTAGTCCCTATCAATGGAACATTAGGGTAGTCCCCACACGAGAAAATAACTCCTTCCTTGCCTTCCTTCCAGCGAGGAAACCAATTGATCGCGCTGCCCCCTATCCCAGCCAAATGTTGGTCCCAATCGACTCTTCCTTTTTCGGCGCATGAGCGATAGCTTTGAAGCGGACACGGGTGTCTTGTGTCTTGTTGGAATAGGTGTGAAACCAACCACACACAGAGAGCAGGTAAACAACAGACAATCCGGGCACTGTTTTTCTCACAACTCCGGTCAAAGGTATTAAACAAATCTGCCAAGATAGCCACCACTGGACTCTCCTTGCTGTGGTGATACGCGAGGAAGGCATCAATGGCGGCTAAGTCCACCAAACCGTCCACATTCAGAAAGAGGACAACTCCAAAAATCAACAAAGCTAATATATCCGCAAATGGGCCCCACTTCTCTTGGCTTGCCATATCCCTTGCCTTACCTTCCAAGTATTTCTGAGGCAGGCCCACTACGCCGTTCCGAGTTTGCTTCATGCGATCCAACTCTTTTGCTGAATCTCCAACCACAACTGCAATCTTGCTCAAGGAAGGAAGAAAGCCGGAGAAAAGATACGGTTTTCTCCCCCCAAGAGGGCATCCTAATATTTCCTCAAACTCTTCAATAGTCGGTACCATTTGGAAGTCCCCAAACGTGAAACACCTCAACGGCTGGTCATAGTATTGGGCGAGGGATACGACAGCTTCCGTAAATACCTTCGCTGCGGTCAAATCTAGAATCTTCCCGTAGACTTTGCGGAAGGCTTGCCTTTGGAGAGGTCCCATCAATCGTCCCAATTCCTTGAGGCTAGTGACATCTAGACTTTTAACCTTGACTTGATAAAACCTTTTGCCGTTTTGATTTGTCCCCATCATTTACCTAAAAAAGGGGTGGATCAAGACTCCGACATGAATGATGCAATGCGTATGCATGAAACGGAAAGAAACATAAAGAGGTAATTCATACATACGAGACCGCAGAGACCCAATTTTAATGCTATATTTTGGGCATGATGGCGCCTCAACGTAGCATTAAAAAGGTTACGTATTACTCTAAAGAAACCAAACACCACTAGCAAAAACTATAAACTAGTGCTATTTGCATGAGAACGAATGGCATGGAGCGTGTTTGCTCTTTGCCCCTATTTGGGAACCTATAGGACAATATCTAGGGGTCTCTAATAACTACTTCCCCAACAATTCATAACTCACACGGCTGTTTTCTAGAGCTATCATCACTCAAGATAATAATATTGTGGCGGTATGGAATACAAGCGACAACACATTATAAAGAGAGAAAGCTCTAGACGAGGTTTCACTATTATTAAGCAAGTCAGAGACCTAGCATGATGATAGATTCACCTCCACTCCTTAAATTCCCATGAACCCGGGTGTAGGGCCCCTTTTTTTACTCAAACCCGTGGGTGCTTAGAATGCAGTGTAAAGAATGCGAAATAGACAACAATCATTTACATTTTACACAGTTCAACAAATGCACACACAAAGTTTCACAATTCCACAATTCCTTAAAATAGGCCTAACTCACAAAAAGTCCCCAGTGGAGTCGCCAACTGTCGCAATGTGCCCTTTTGCGGGCGAGCGAAGGCGAGGCTCACGGGTGCGCTTTCCAAAGGAGGAAAGATGCGCGCAGTCGCCACCAACGCTTATTTGTGGAAAACGTCGGGAAAACCGAAGGAAACCGGTCAAAATGAAAATTCTAAGTTCGGGAGTTGTATTTACGCTTGAGAAAGGTATTAGCACCTCTCACGTTTGTCTCAAAGGACAACATCCTATTTTTTAGAATTGTGGAAATTGTGTTATCTTAACTTCTAGTTCTTTTTATTTTTTGAGGTCGACAAAAGCAAGACTTTTGCTCCTACGTACCCTCCATCAAAGAGGAAATCAGACCTAAGTAGTTCTTTCTTATGCGTGAATCAAGTGATTCTTTTTACTTGAAAGGTGATCATTTTAAGGCGTTGGACCTTAAAAATGATCCATTTTACTTGGTAAGAAACTGAAATGATAAACTTTCAAAACCCTATTTTTGTGGACGAGCTTGACTAGGCGAATTGATTTTAGCCTTAGTTTCACTTTACTTATTAGTCAATTCAATTAAGAATGAAAAATCCCAAAGAGAAAACGTCCGATTGATTTTTCGCTTTATTTTACTAAAAGGCATTTTTTGATTATTATATTATTATTTTACCTCTTTTTTGATTTCCAACGTGGTTACGGCACGACCGAACGGTCGGAATTCATTTTAACCGAAATTAACGGATGATACAATTCAAACGATCGGTGGAAATTTATTTTATTTTTAGATTAGGCGAGAAATGACTTAAATAAATGACTTAAGCACGTCAAAAGGGGGTATAAAAAGCGAATGAAAACGAGAATAAAAATACATGAAACAAAATATGGACCACCACGGGTACATAGAATGAATTAAAAAGCTCGATTTGAGGTACTTACCCGTTGAAGACTGAAGAAAATGAAGAATGAACGATGAATGTTGAAGAACGGTCGAGAATCTTCGCGTAATTACTCACGGAAACGTTACGGAAGCACCTCGGCTTGGATTTTCTTCACGGAAATAATTTTCCTTAGTAATTTCGAGAGAATGAGAAGTGCCAAGAAGGCTGAACCCTTTTCTTCTTCACTCCTCCCCCTATTCATAGAAAAATAGGGGAGGAGCTTGCCACCCAGCTCGCCCAGGCGAGCAAGGTTGCTTCCTCCAGAAGCAACAGTCTTCTGGAGGAAGAATCTGGTAGGCCCAAGTGGGCCAGATTGCTATTTGTACCCCCCCTTTTTACTAAATGCACCCCCTTCTACTTTTTTTGGTAATTCTTTTTCCGCAACGTTACGAAACTTCACGAATTTCGTAAAGATACTTATTTTCTTTCCGCAAGGTTACGAATCCTTACGGATTATGTATTTACTCTTTTTTAGCTTTCGAAGAAGTTACGGAAACTCACGGATTACGCAAAAACACCTCTTTTCGATTTCCGCCACATTACGAAATTTCACGGATACGGAAACTCACGGATTACGCAAAAACACCTCTTTTCGATTTCCGCCACATTACGGAATTTCACGGATCGCGTAAGCCTGCTTCCTTTTGATTTCTGACACGTCTCGGGACTTCATTTATTGTGCAACAAAGGACGCCAAGTAATCTCAAAGCGGCTAACCAAAGGTTGCATGTCATCAAGTAATAATCCCCGGACGAAATTAGGGTATGACACTAGGCAATAACATTCATGGGGTTCCGAAAAAGGGGGAGAATGAAGGATTGCCTTGAGGGTCCGCACTTAGGCAATCATGAAACATAGCTCCAAACTCGAAGGTGGAGGACACATGAACAGCGCTAGGCAATAACATTCATGGGGCTCCGAAAAAGGGGGAGAATGGAGGATCGCCTTGAGGGTCCGCACTTAGGCAATCATGAAACATAGCTCCAAACTCGAAGGGGGAGGACACATGAACAGCGCTAGGCAATAACATTCATGGGGCTTCGAAAAAGGGGGAGAATGGAGTATTGCCTTGAGGGTCCGCACTTAGGCAATCATGAAACATAGCTCCAAACTCGAATGTGGAGGACACATGAACAGCGCTAGGCAATAACATCCATGGGGCTCCGAAAAAGGTGGAGAATGGAGGATTGCCTTGAGGGTCCGCACTTTGGCAATCATGAAACATAGCTCCAAACTCGAAGGTGGAGGACACATGAACAGCACTAGGCAATAACATTCATGGGGCTTCGAAAAAAGTGGTTGGCGGGACAGAACGGTCCACCGGGTTTTTCCACCTGAAAGGCAAACATGCTTTTTGTGAAGAAAAATAAATCATTCGCGATAGCACCATATCTTTGAGAAACAATATACTTGTGCCAAGGGTAATCTTCCCTGTAACTGAGAATGAAGGGCAGGATGTCAACTTTTAGCTTTTAAATGAACATGCAGGGGAAACATCGGGCTAAGCTGAAAATAAATCACTCATAGTGTATAAAACTCACAAGGCAAGTGTTTTATCCCATTCCCAAACCATAACTGCACCATGACTCTATTTTGCACACGACTTCCTATCGAATCAAAGATCAAACGTACGATCACGGACCAATAGGATTTTCTCGAGGGTGGTGTTTTTGGAGAGGAAGCTGGGTGTTTCGGTCTTTTCCTCTTTGTTCATGTGGGGTGGGATATCGCCAGTCGAGAATGACAATCTGAAAGGAAGAGACACCAAAAATGGGTTTCCCTTTGCCGGCAGTCACTTACCTTGCCGAGAATTTATCTGATCTGAAGATTTTCCATTCCCTTTCTTTCATTGACCCAAAATTATTCTGTTTGCCTCCGCTCTTTTCCATTTTCACTTTCCTTTGACCTTCGATCGGGAATCCTTCCTTTTCTTTTTTATTGTTCTTTTCTTTAATTTCATCTTTTTCTTTTTCTTTCTTTCCATTACTTCCTTCTTCTTTTTTTTCACTTCTCCTTCCCCCATCCCTTTCTTTGGGAAATCGGGTTTTAGCATTCTATTCGCTCTCCCTTGAGGAGATTCCGCTGTCCTTTGCTTCGGGGGAAGAATAAGGATTCCTTTTTTACAGGCCAAGGTTCAAAAAGGTCTAAGGTTGTGTTTCAATGGGGTCTTTTATCGTGGGAACCCAATCTTGATATTTGGGGCGAAACAAATTTGGGTGTCAAGGTGTCGGTCTCGGGCCGAACTCCCATATCACTCCATAAGGCACGCGTGACAATGATGATTTAAAAACAACGTGCAAAATTAGTCATGGCTACAGCCAGGTGGGCACTCAAGCATCCCGTTTATGGCATTGTGATACTACGGTTGGGAATTTACACAAACAGACCCAATGTTTCCAAATTATGTTCTTTCATCAGTTCAATGAATTCATCCATTCTTACCTCGGTCATTCCGGAAAATAAACTCTTAGCATCAGTCCCTTATTTCCAGAAGATACGTTTGCTCTTTACGAATGATTTATACTTCTTAACTATAACATGTCGACCTTCGCGGTCTTTCTTTCTTTTTCCTTTTTGTTTCATTCACAAAATTATACACCTATGGTCCTTTATGAGGAAAACCTTTCTTTGTACATCTATATTCTTATACATGACAAACTTTTTCTGTACACGCATTGGAACTCTTTCTCTTTACGTCACACGGTCTATATACAAACCCTATTTACGTTCAAAGATTTTTTTTATTTTTCCCAACACACCCTTATGGTTCACACAAAAGTTTCTTCATATACACTCGTTGCTCACACACACAAGAATTCCTTTCCACGCATCATTTACACACAAAAAATCCTTTTATACACACTTTCCTTTTTCTTTGTATACACAGACATTTTATTCACAACGCTTCTTTCTTTTTATTAGGATTTTTGGTTCATTTTATTTTTTAGGACGACGTTCCTAAATGAAAAACTCTACACGGTTCCGGAATTTCAACAAACACTATTGACAACAATGAAACAAGTACTGATGTAACAACTCAAACAATATGTATGTACAAAACAAAAGTCAATCAACATGAAACAAACGTCACAAAATAAGATGATATGTAATAGAAAAAAACAAATGGAAACAAAAAGAAATATGGATCAAGAGATCTCCCAATCATGTGGCACCGCTCCCTCCTAAGAAATCAAGTAAATCGGTCATCTCCTCGTCCTCGCGGGCCTCATCTGCCTCGTCGGGAGCCTCTGCTGGTGCCTCTACTGGCGCCTCTCCTGCCTGGGCCTCAGGCCAATCTCCAGGCCATGCGACCTCTGCCCTGAACTGGTCCGGAGTAGGGCACGGAAAAGAAGTAAAACCCTGGCTCTGCAGGCTGAGGCTCATCTGGTAAAGACAATCATGGGTTTGTACATGAGCCCGGTGGTTGGCCGCCTGCTGGCGAACCAAATGCCGCAAGTACTGCTCCGTATCAAACGATCCGGCTGGACCAGCCTGATGAGGTGGCAACGCGTCTGCGGCCTGCGGAGCATCCCCCTGGGCCTGTCTCTGTGTGCAATACTTCTCAATAAAAGCTCGGGTGATGGGAGGCCGAATCACCTTGCTAGGTGTGACGGGGACTACGAACGACTGGCAGAGTCCTGTGATCAAGGCGGGAAATCCCAGGGCCCTGTTGGACTTATCCGGGTCCAGAGGGTGCCTGGTAGGCGCCATACCTGCAAATAGATAGATTGCATCAGCGATTAACTGAGCCACGTGAATGCTCATCCGTGTCAGGATGGTGTACACCAGCTGACACTTCGGCAGGGGGAGGTCGGAATTATGATCGCCGGTATACATAGCAAATGGGCGATGGCCTCCTCATCGAATCCATCAGACCGGTTCCTCCTCTGGCCATACTCGCACTCCTGACCCTCTTCCAGCACTAAAGGGTATCCAAGGAACTGGTTGATAGCATCTGCATCAAACGGGATCCACTGACCCCTCACCCAGGACCTCATATCTCGCACGCCCTCCTCTGTAGGCCAAGCATTGGCATAAAATTCGAGGACTATGTCTGGATCGAACTTGGCCATGGGGGTAACCAGTGATGCCCACCACCGGCGAACTATCTCCTCCTGGAAATCAGTATACTCGTCGTTCCTGAGCTGGACGCGTCGATCCCGGAGAAATGACCATCCCTTGATGGCCTCGAAGCGCTGCTGGTGTTCAGCGCTCCTAAAGCGGTGACTGTCATACTCGGGAGCGGAACTGGTTCCTTCGGCCGCTTTATCCTTCCTGGATCTCTTTGAGGCAAGTTTCCTCGGGGCCATCTCCTGCGAGAACAAACATTTGGAAGTTAGTTTTACAAGATAATGCTTATCTTAACGCAAAAATGTCGTGCTAACCCCTCTGATTTAGACCAAACTCATGTAATCCATTTATGCACACGCGCATGTGTAGAAAATATCCTATTACTCATGTCAACATACAAGAACATCTAACATATTCTAATTGCCATACACCTATATACATTCTGAAAAAGAAAACACACTTTCATGCTCAAAGTGTTGCATCAAACTTTACACCTAATTTATATCCTAAACATTTGCTATCACAAACTACCTACATACATTTGAAGTACACCATACAAATTTTTATTGTTTCACTCATATTTATTTATATGCATATTGGAAAGCTAATTACATCCTGCACATATTTGCATTCAAAAGGGCATTCCACGTTATCATACATTCATTTAGGAAAACAATTATTCATACTTGGCGAGGAATTTTATGCCCCTTATATTTACACATATATCTACACACCATTGAAAAGCATTTCCCACGTTACTTAGGTGCAAAGTACCAATCATGGGGCAGCCCAAATTCTTACAAGCAAGTTCCTATTTTCATGCTTTTCTAATTCTAAAACCAAATTTTGGGTTCCTAGTCATGAGTATGTTTTCTTGCATTGAAGCTAAAAAGTTTGGGTTCCTAAGCTTGGGATTGCATTTGGGCATCTATTTTGACTTTCCTATGCTGTCTCTAAATACATAAAACAGCCCCACCATCCCAATTTTGCAAAATCATGTTCATATATCATTGGGGCATTTCACCGAGCACTTGATGGGCGCATGTTTGGACATAAATTGCAAGAGAATGGGGGCAATGTGGCATACCCCATTGCTTCAGAATACAACATAGGCCTAAGGCCTTCTCATTCAAATCCTCAACTCCAAAAAATCAAGCATAAAAACAAACCAAAACTGCCCCACAAATATAATCACATTCTCACAATTTGGAGCACCAAAAGATGAAGAAAATATACCAATGGGAAGCTAAAAACATCAAGGATTGAATACTTACTTGTTGGAGTGAATAGAAACACCAAAAGCGAAAGCAAAAACACGATCAAAAGTGGCTTAGGGGAGCCAGAAACGCAAGCCTTCGTGTTCTTTATCTTTTGAATGAGGGGGGGGGGGAGTTTTTTTGGATACAAAAATGTTCCCCTCCCTCGTTTTTATAATTTGGGTGCAGGGGTTGCTCGCCAGGCGAGCTAACCTGCCATTTTTTTTTTAGGGGAACGTTAACCATGTCTCCTCCTTCCTTATGGGTTAGCGTTTGCCCACTTGAACCTACTTAAATTAGAATTAGGTGTCGATTACTTATTTAAAACAAACAATAGTAAAAGAAACTGCTAATGCAAAGGATACTGGGCTGCCTTGCAGCGACGTTCTCTGCTTGTTTAGCGCCGGGAAGGGGAAACGATCGGTCGGTCGCAATCCTATCCTCCATTCGCCTCCATCCCTAAGTACCTGCAAGTGGGAGACAAATAATATGCAGCCAATCGTGACCGGTCATCGTCTTACCTTGGTTGATTTCTGCCATTGACTCGTCTTGACTTCTGACCGTGGCCTGAGACGACTCTGCTCCTTACTATCACAAGATATGCATGTGCATGTGCATGTGCATGTATGAATGTTCCTAATGCGATGATTTTATTTTAGTGAAGGCTGGTTAGATTCAATTTTAAATAAGAGTTTGGGGCACCCCATACACCGAGTAAAGAGGGCTCAAGTTATAACAAATCTAAAACACAAGGTTTGAAACCAAAGGGAAGACTGAAACCTCGCCCATCTTTTCTTTTCAAAGAAACGAGACAAATACAGTGAATGGGAATCCCTAGAGGAAACCAAGAAGAACGAGAAAAAATCAGAAATAAAAAACATGCAACGGTCCTCTCGATTGCCCCAGACTTCAAGCATAATATTGTTTAACTACATCAGAGTTCACGGGCGAGGGCAATTCCTCGCAATCCATGTTGGTGAGTATCAGAGCACCCCTCGAAAAAGCTCTTTTCACCACGAAAGGTCCTTCATAATTCGGGGCCCACTTGCCTCGACTATCCTTAACAGCGTGGGACATCTTTTTCAGCACGAGGTCCCCCTCGTTGAACTTGCGCAGACGTACCTTCTTGTCGAATGCGTTCTTTACTCTTCGTTGATATAGACGCCCATGGCTCATGGCTGTCAAACGTTTACCTTCAATGAGGTTGAGTTGGTCGTAGCGTGCTTGGGCCCATTCCGACTCTTCTAGGCCGGATTCTGCTATTATCCTCTGAGAAGGAACTTCTACCTCAAATGGGAATACTGCCTCCATCCCATAAACCAAGGAATACGGCGTTGCCCCAGTAGAAGTTCGCACCGAGGTTCTGTATCCGTGCAGGGCGAAAGGCAACATCTCATGCCAATCTTTGTATGACATTGTCATCTTTTGAACAATCTTCTTAATATTCTTATTCGCAGCCTCTACAGCCCCATTCATCTTTGGCCAATAAGGGGTAGAGTTATGATGCTGGATCTTGAAGTCCTCGCACATTTCCTGCATCATCTTATTGTTCAGATTGGTACCATTGTCAGTGATGATCTTCCTGGGGAGTCTGTATCGACAAATCAGCTCCTTCTTTATGAACCTAACTACCACATTCCTCGTGACATTAGTATAAGAAGCTGCTTCAACCCATTTGGTGAAGTAATCTATCGCCACAAGAATGAAGCGGTGACCATTCGACGCTTTGGGTTCGATGGCCCCAATGACATCTATTCCCCACATGGAAAAAGGCCAAGGGGCGGACATAACTTTCAGAGGATGTGGCGGAACATTGACATTGTCCGCGTATGCCTGACATTTATGACATTTCCTTACATGAGCACAACAATCGCTTTCCATGGTGAGCCAATAATAACCGGCCCTAAGGATTTTTCTGGCCATAGCATGCCCATTGGCATGTGTCCCAAAGGAACCCTCGTGGATCTCCTCAATCATGAAGTTTGCCTCTTTGGCATCTACGCATCGTAGGAGGGTCATGTCGTGGTTTTGTTTGTACAGGATGGTACCGCTTACAAAGAAACCAGTAGCCAATCTCCTCTACGTCCTTTTGTCATTGTCAGAAATTCCTGGTGGGTATTCTTTTTTCTCGACATACTGTTTGATGTCGAAATACCACGGTTTCCCATCCCGCTCTTCCTCTATTGCATAACAATATGCCGGCCTGCCTTGAGATTTGAATTCGATGTACGGCAGATCCCCGTGTGGGGCAAGTTGAAACATGGATGCCAAGGTGGCTAACGCATCAGCCATTTGATTCTCTTCCCGAGGTATGTGGTGGAAGGAAATGTCGTCAAAGTACTTGGCTAACCTCAAGATGTGAGTTTGATAGGGTATCAACTTCGGATCCCTAGTTTCCCATTCTCCTTTCAACTGGCGTATCACCAAAGCTGAGTGTCTATACACCTTGAGTAGTTTTACATCAAAATCAATGGCCGCCTGAACCCCGAGGGCGCATGCTTCGTACTCGGCCATATTGTTGGTACAATCAAAACCTAGCCTAGCCGTGAAAGGAATACACTGATCATCCGGGGATACAAGGACTGCCCCTACTCCATGGCCCAAAGCATTAGATGCCCCATCGAAGCAAACAATCCATTTGTCTATGTCCTCGTGCGTCCGCTTCTCTTCAAACAGGGCCATGATATCTTCATCTGGGAACTCGGGGTGCATCGGCCGATAATCCTGGAGGGGTTGCTGGGCCAAATAATCCGCTAAGACACTTCCCTTTACCGCCTTTTGGGTGACGTAAACGATATCGAATTCAGATAATAGTACCTGCCACTTAGCGATTCGTCCTGTGAGGGTCGGTTTTTCAAAGATGTATTTCACGGGATCCATTTTGGAAATAAGCCATGTGGTATGACTGAGCATGTACTGCCTAAGCCGATGTGATGCCTATACCAGAGCACAACACATTCTTTCCAGCATTGAGTAATTCATCTCACATGCAGTAAACTTCTTGCTCAGATAGTAGATGGCTTGCTCCTTTTTCCCAGAATCATCATGCTGACCCAACACGCACCCCATAGACTCGTCCAACACGGTCATGTACAGGAAAAGAGGTCTTCCTGTTACAGGTGGCATAAGCACCGGGGGATTTGCGAGACTCTGTTTGATCTTCTCGAAGGCCTCTTGGCAGTCACTGTTCCACAGGACTGCCTAGTTCTTACGTAATAGCTTAAAAATGGGCTCACAGGTAGGGGTGAGTTGCGAGATAAATCTAGCGATATAATTCAACCTGCCCAAAAACCCCCGAACCTGCTTCTCCGTGCGTGGTTCCGGCATTTCAAGGACGGCCTTCACTTTCTCGGGATCTATCTCTATCCCTTTCTGACTTACGATAAATCCTAGCAACTTCCCCGACTTTACCCCAAAGGTGCATTTGGTTGGGTTTAGTTTTAATTGGTATTTTCGCAACCTTCCAAACAGCTTACGCAGATTGACAAGATGTTCGTCCTCAGTCCGAGACTTGGCAATCATGTCATTTACGTAGACCTCTATTTCCTTATGCATCATATCATGGAACAACGCCACCATGGCACGCTGATAGGTTGCCCCAGCATTTTTCAGCCCGAAGGCCATCACTTTATAGCAGAATGTCCCCCATAGGGTGACGAAAGTGGTCTTCTCTGCATCTTCGGGTGCTATCTTTATTTGATTATACCCCGACAAACCATCCATAAATGAGAAAAGGGAGAATTTGGCTGTATTATCTACCAATATATCAATGTGCGGTAGGGGAAAATTGTCTTTAGGACTGTCTTGGTTCAAGTCCCGGTAGTCTACGCACATTCGAACCTTGCCGTCCTTTTTCGGGACTGGGACAATGTTGGCCACCCACTCCGGGTACCGCGCCACAGCTAAGAAACCTGCATCAAACTGCTTCCTTACTTCTTCTTTAATTTTTAAAGACAGCTCGGGTCTCATTCTTCGTAACTTTTGCTTAACCGGGGAAGTCCCAAGATTCAAAGGCAACTTATGTTGCACAATGTCGGAATCCAGACCGGGCATGTCTTGATATGACCACGCAAAGACATCTTGATACTCTTCAAGAAGGGTTATCAAGCCTTGGCGGATAGGCGCAGTCATACCGGTTCCTACCTTTACTTCTTTCTTTTCCTCCGTTGTCCCCAAGTTTACCTATTCGGTTTCTTCTTGGTGAGGCTTCATTTCACGTTCTTCCTGAGCAACCAACCTCTCCAACTCTGGTGACAGGACGTCCTCTTCCTCTTCCTCGTTTATCTTTTGGCTTATATCTCGATCGAAATCGATTTTCAAACCCTCGTTGTTAGGACCCTCAAAGAATCGACCCTCATATCTATACCAAACAAGACAAAAGAAACAAAAACATGCAAAATGATATGAGAAAAGGTGGAACTGCAAGAACAGATGAAACAAGATCTCTTTGTTTATTTAATAAGGTAGGTTTCACAAAACAAAAGAGAAAGGAAATCTATAGGCTCTAATTACATTGAATCAGCGGTATAGACTTCTGACTGGCTTATCATGTGCCAGTTCCCCACTTGGGAATCGGGGTCGCATGGTTGCACAAAACTTGGTGGGTCTTGAGGGAACTCCTCTTCTATTGTGGCCACCCCTCCTCGGACACCATTCCAGCGCTGGTGAAACACTGGCTAATACGGTCGGGCCATACCCTATCCGCCCGAAATCTTGACGGCACGTTCCTCCTCCCCGGCATCCCGGGTTCATACCCTAATCCATACTTGTATGGATTTCCCTTGATATCGACCACATCGGCATTCCCAAGGCAGTCCTTGCCTAGACCCATTCCGGGCTCAAATCCGTTCCTGAGCATAACACGCGCCACCATTATGGCCGCTTTGGAGAGAGAAGGTAGCGACGGACTTGGTTCCACAGAGGCGCAGCTCACCACCTCAAAGGATTGTAAAGCCGTTTCCAATGATTCTTCCGCCGCTTCTACGTATGGTGCGGAGGAAGGGCAGCTCACTAACATATCCTCTTCACCCAAAACTATCACTAAAAGTCCACCCACTGCGAACTTCAATTTCTGGTGAAGCGTTGAAGGGACCACTCCCAGGGCATGAATCCAAGGTCTTCCCAAGAGGCAGCTATAGGCAGGATTTATATCCATTACTTGAAACACCACATTGCAAGTGTGGGGGCCTATCTGAATGGGAATGTCGATTTCCCCCATCACTTCCCGCCGAGTACCATCAAAGGCTCACACCACCATCGAGCTCGGTTTTAAATGTGATGCACTAAAAGGAAGCTTTTCCAAAGTGGTCTTCGACATCACATTCAAACTTGATCCATTGTCGATAAGTACCTTTGCGACAACATGGTCCATACATCTCACCGACACATGTAGAGCCTTGTTGTGTCCTCTCCCCTCAACGGGAATCTCTTCTTCCGCAAACGTGATATAATTGTTGGTGGTTATATGATTAACGATGCCTTCGAAACCTTCCACTGAGATATCATGTGTTACATGGGCATTGTTAAGGACCTTTATCAACAGCGCGCGATGAGGCTCGGAATTTATGAGTAGTTCAAGCAAAGAGATCCTTGCTGGAGTTTTATTCAGTTGCTCGACTACCTTAAACTCGCTTTGTTGGATGAGGCGGAGGAACTCATGGGCCTCTTCCAAAGTCACTGTTTTTCCTTGAAGACCTTCTTTCTTTTCAGTCCCTCTTGCCACTGGAGGATCTCCTTCTTTCGAGGGGGGGGTGGCTATGTCTGTGGGCTCTTGGACCATGGGCGCTTTCCCTTTGGAGGGCAATTCCGCCGGATGAGGGGAAGCGAACACCCGACCACTGCGGGTTACGCCACTGAGGCCGGTGATGTTGGTTACCTTAGCTGATAGGGAGTCAACTTCGGTTGCAACTCTTTCGCTGGACGCGGGAGGGGTATACTTCCACGGAACGACCTTATTACTTTGATATGCAAATGGCATTGGCTTGGGCGCCGCCCGGGGGTATATGGGTGTGGAGCCGGTCCCTTTTCTAGTAAAACATATCACTAGGGCCTTGGGGGTTAGAGGAACCTTCTTCTCTTCCGACTGCATGCAAATTTGTGGTTCTTCCTTCCCTCCTATGGACACTTCAAGCTGCCCCCAGTCCATGAGCCGCTGAAGCAATTCTTCTACCACGGGACAGGTTTCCATGTCGTGCGACTCCCCGAGGTGAAACAAACATTCGTCCGTTTCGCCTCCGCCTTGGGAGACCATGCACGCCGCTTGCAGTGATTGATAGATGAAGCGTCTAGAAGTAGCTACCTCTCCTAATCTCTTTTCCCGCGATGGCCCATCCTCTTCGACGGCGTTCACGCTAGCCCCTCCATGACTAGCTAGCGGGTTGGTTTTAACATTTGGGCCTTCCTCTTGAAATGATAGCCAACTGGCACTGATTAGGTGTCGTACCTTATATTTGAACGGGAGGCAGGAGTCAATGTTGTGTCCGGGAACTCCACTATGGTACGAACACTTGGCATCCGGGTCATACCACTTGGGGTAGGGTGGCTGGAGGACCTTCCCGGGTATGGCCACCACCAAATGATTCTCCAATAATGAAGGCCATAACTCGGAGTATGCCATGGGAATAGGAGGGAAGTTGTCTTTCGGGGGCGGGTGCTGTGCATATTTATAGGTCGTGCCGGGGGCTGTATTATTAACTGGCCAGGGTGTGGCTGGAGCTGTGCATTGGGCTGGCACTCTTTCTGCTGCGGGTAGTCCTTTTACTTGAGTCGGGAGGGAATTCCCGGCTCGGATTAAAAAATTTGGGGGATTGGGTTGGTATGAGCTTTGGATATTTTGGGGTGCTTTCATCCACGTCGGGGCGGTGGTGACCGCGTGGGCGTCTCCTTCCTTTTTCCTCGCGCCCACTACTGGGGCTCTTCTGTTGTTGTTGGGGGCCATATTGGCAGCATATTCGAACTTGCCTTTTCGTAGTCCGGATTCAATCCTTTCTCCGGCGAAGATGAGATCCGCAAAGTTAGTTGACATGTAGCCTATCAGCTTTTCATAGTAGAACGTGGGTAACGTATCTACCATAATTGTGATCATCTCCCTCTCCGTCATGGACGGTACGACTTGGGCTGCGAGATCTCTCCATCTTTGGGCATATTCCTTAATGGACTCATGCTCTCGCTTAGTCATACTCTGAAGCTGGTTCCGATCGGGAGCCATGTTCGTATTGTACTGGTACTGCCAAATGAAGGCAGTTGCCAAGTCCTTCCACGATCGGATCTGGGAAGCTTCCAGATTGGTATACCATGCTACAGCTGCTCCGACCAAGCTGTCTTGAAAGAAAGGGACCAACAACTTTTCATCCGCAGAATACGCCCCCATCTTTCGGCAATACATCCGGAGATGCCCTTTTGGACATGTCGTCCCTTTGTACTTATCAAAGTCTGGTACTTTGAACTTGGGAGGGATAACGATGTTGGGCACGAGACATAAATCCGCCAAATCCGAGAATGGGTAATTGCCAAGGCCCTCGACTGCTCTTAACCTCTCTTCAAGCGCCTCCATCTTCCCCTTATCTTCCGCGAAGGGAACATATTCTTTTACGGGTGTGGGTGAAGCCGGGATATGGCAGACTATGTTCGGTTGGGGTAGTTCATGGGGGGACAGATCTTTGAGGTGGAGCAGGGGGCCAAGATGGGTATCTCCTTCCTCATCGTCTTGCCCGGGATAGTCGTCATAAGGTGGGAGTTGCCCCTCGAAATTAGGGGATTGGCTTAAATCTTCCGGGGTGGCACGGGGGGTGAAGTCCGGAGGCAAGCCATAAGGATAAGCTTGCGGACTATACCTTCAACCAAACACGGTCGTGTTTCTGTCTCGGCCTGGATTTAAGGTGGGCTGCAGCACCGGCTCCGCTTCCCTAACCGTAATGGAGGCGGTTGTCGTGGCTTTATCCTCTATAGTTTTCTGGAGTTTTAACATGACCTCCGAGATGGAAGCCATTTAATCTTTTAAAGCCGATAGATCGGCCTTCATCTGTTCCTGCATGCCCTCTTCATTATCCATTTTTCTGGATCGAGTGTTATAGGGGTGCCTTGGTGTTTTCTTAGTTATGATGAAATTCCTAAAGAGATAAACAATGGTGAGTATGCCACCAAAACATGAACATGCAAATGAATGATCGGAGCACTTGGATCCACCCCAAGGTTTTTTAGATAACATGATGAGTTCAGAATTTCCCATTTTATAAAAAGAACAAAGCTTTCATCTAGCCAAAATTATACAAAGGTGTTACAAGAGAACCTAACGGTTTCTAATTATGCGGGCCATCAAATCTATTAGGTGTTGACAGTAATTGATTAGCCCATGAATTTCCTCGGGGGCCGTACACACTTCGGCCATGGCTTTTGCTTTGGCTAATAGACGCGGGAGGTCTTGACTTCCATTCAAGGTCAAGGCGAACCTATCCATCCACATAGTCGCTTCTTGATGCAATGCATCAATCACCCTCCCTCTTGCTTCTTTTTCGACGTATACTTGTGCAAAATCCTCCACTAGCTTTTGTTCATGGGCCACAGACTGGTTCAACTCTTCCTTGTATTGCCTTATGATAGCTAGCATGCTTTGCTCCGTGGCTTCCAAGTGTCGAGCCTAACTCCTTTTGGACCTCGCGCAAGCAACTAACTCTTCTTTTAAGATCATGCCATGCACCCGTGACCGATCTATTTCCTCTCTTCGGAGCTTGAGCTCATTGTTGCTACCCCATAATGCTCCTCGGAATTTCTCTCGGCCATATTCCTCCTTGCGGGCCCTTTTGGTTTCTTGTTCAAGGGCTCCTGCAGTGGCCGCGTTTTCCTCTTGTAACTCGGTGCACTCTTTCCGGATGTGTGTAGCAGCTGATTTGAACTTCTCCTTGGCGAGTCTTGCCTTCCCTAGCTCTACTTTTAGAGCTCGGACTTCTTCATCTTCCTCCGGAGCTTCGAAGTTCTCCTCATCGATAACTTTCAACTTGGAGAGCCAATCTAACCCTCGCGTGTGAATTCTTAGCCATCCATGATAACCTCCGATGACGCCATTACGGATGCCCCTAAGCTCCTTGTCTTTCCTCAACGGACTCCTCCACGCCTTGTGGATTCTTTGTATAACCTTGAGACCTTGCGCGTCTAAATCTTTCACAAGGAAAGGTGAGAGACTCCCTTCCGTTGGCGCTCCCCTCATCGGGTACCCTAGCTATCTTATGGCAAGTGAGGGATTATAATTAATACACCCCCTAGTCCCTATCAATGGAACATTAGGGTAGTCCCCACACGAGAAAAGAACTCCTTCCTTGCCTTCCTTCCAACGAGGAAACCAATTGATTGCGCTGCCCCCTATCCCTGCCAAATGTTGGTCCAAGTAGCCTCTTCCTTTTTCGGCGCATGAGCGATAACTTTGAAGCGGACACGGGTGTCTTGTGTCTTGTTGGAATAGGTGTGAAATCAACCACACACAGAGAGCAGGTAAACAACAGACAATCCGTGCACTGTTTTTCTCACACCTCCGGTCAAAGGTGTCAAAATAATCTGCCAAGATAGCCACCACTGGACTCTCCTTGCTATGGTGATATGTGAGGAAAGCGGCAATGGCGGCTAAGTCTACCAAACTGTCAATGTTCGGAAAGAGGACAACCCCAAAAATCAGCAAAGCTAATATATCTGCAAACGGGCCCCACTTCTCTTGGCTCGCCATATCCCTTGCCTTGCCTTCCAAGTATTTCCGAGGCAGGCCCACTACGCCGTTCCGAGTTTGCTTCATGCGATCCAACTCTTTTGTTGAATCTCCAACCACAGCTGCAATCTTGCTCAAGGAAGGAAGAGAGCCGGTGAAAAGATACGGTTTTCTCCCCCCAAGAGGGCATCCTAATATTTCCTCAAACTCTTCAATAGTTGGTACCATTTAGAAGTCCCCAAACGTGAAACACCTCAACGACTGGTCATAGTATTGGGCGAGGGATACGACAGCTTCCGTAAATACCTCCGCTGCGGTCAAATCTAGAATCTTCCCGTACACTTTGCGGAAGGCTTGCCTTTGGAGAGGTCCCATCAATCGTCCCAATTCCTTGAGGCTAGTGACATCTAGACTTTTAACCTTGACTTGATAAAACCTTTTGCCGTTTTGATTTGTCCCCATCATTTACCTAAAAAAGGGGTGGATCAAGACTCCGACATGAATGATGCAATGCGTATGCATGAAACAGAAAGAAAACAACACAAAGGGGTAATGCATACATACGAGACCGCAGAGATCCAATTTTAATGCTACGTTTGGGCATGACGGCGTCTCGACGTAGCATAAAAAAGGTTATGTATTACTCTAAAGAAACCAAACACCACTAGCAAAAACTATAAACTAGTGCTATTTTACCAAAAATTGCATGAGAACGAATGACACAGAGCGTGTTTGCTCTTTGCCCCTATTTGGGAACCTATAGGACAATATCTAGGGGTCTCTAATAACTACTCCCCAACAATTCATAACTCACACGGCTGTTTTCTAGAGGTATCATCACTCAAGATAATAATATTGTGGCGGTATGGAATACCAGCGACAACACATTATAAAGAGAGAAAGCTCTAGACAAGGTTTCACTATTATCAAACAAGTCAGAGACCTAGCATGATGATAGATTCACCTCCACTCCTTAAATTCCCATGAACCCGGGTGTAGGGCCCCTTTTTCACTCAAACCCGTGGGTGCTTAGAATGCAGTGTAAAAATGTGGAAAAGACAGCAGTTATTTACATTTTACACAGTTCAATAAAATGCACACACAAAGTTTCACAATTCCACAATTCTTTAAAATAGGCCTAACTCACAAAAAGTCCCTAGTGGAGTCGCCAACTGTCGCAACGTGCCCGCTGCGGGCGAGCGAAGGCGAGGCTCACAGGTGCGCTTTCCAAAGGAGGAAAGATACGCGGAGTCGCCACCAACGTTTATTTGTGGGAAATGTCGGAAAAACCGAAGGAAACCGGTTGAAATGAAAATTCTAAGTTTGGGAGTTGTATTTACGTTTGAGGAAGGTATTAGCACCTCTTACGTTTGTCTCAAAGGACAACAACCTATTTTTCAGAATTGTGGAAATTGTGTTATCTTAACTTTAGTTCTTTTTTATTTTTTTATTTTTTTGAGGTCGACAAAAGCAGGGCTCTTGCTCCTACGTACCCTCCATCGAAGAGGAAATCAGACCTACGTAGTTCTTTCTTATGCGTGAATCAAGTGATTCTTTTTACTTGAAGGGTGATCATTTTAAGGCGTTGGACCTTAAAAATGATCCATTTTACTTGGTAAGAAACTGAAATGATAAACTTTCAAAACTCTATTTTTTGTGGACGAGCTTGACTAGGCGAGTTGATTTTAGCCTTAGTTTCACGTTAGTTATTAGTCAATTCAATTATGAATGAGTTGATTATTATATTATTATTTTACCTCTTTTTTGATTTCCAACGTGGTTACGGCACGACCGAATGGTCAGAATTCATTTTAACCGAAATTAACGGATGATAAAATTCAAATGATCGGTGGAAATTTATTTTATTTTAGGATTAGGCGGGAAATGTCTTAAATAAATTACTTAAGCACGTCAAAAGGGTGTATAGAAAACGAATGAAAACGAGAATAAAAATACATGAAACAAAATGTGGACCACCACGGGTACATAGAATGAATTGAAAAGCTCGGTTTGAAGTACTTACCCGTTGAAGACTGAAGAAAACAAAGAACGAACGATGAATGTTGAAGAACGGTCGAGAATCTTTGCGTAATTACTCACGGAAACGTTACGGAAGCGCCTCGGCTTGGATTTTCTTCACGAAAATAATTTTCCTCAACAATTTAGAGAGAATAAGAAGTGCCAAGAAGGCTGAACCCCTTCTTCCTTCACTCCTCCCCCTATTTATAGCAAAATAGGGGAGGAGCTTGCCACCCAGCTCGCCCAGGCGAGCAAGGTTGCTTCCTCCAGAAGCAACAGCCTTTTGGAGGAAGAATCTGGAAGGCCCAAGTGGGCCTGATTGCTATTTGTACCCCCCTTTTTACTAAATGCACCCCCTCTACCTTTTTTGCTAATTCTTTTTCCGTAACGTTACGAAAATTTACGAATTTCGTAACGATACTTATTTTCCTTCCGCAAGGTTACGAGTCCTTACGGATTATGTATTTACTCTTTTTTTAGCTTGCGAAGAAGTTACAAAAACTCACGGATTCCGAAAAATACCTCCTTCCAATTTCCGTCACATCACGGAATTTTCACGGATCGCGTAAGCCTGCTTCCTTTTGATTTTCGGCACGTCTCGGGACTTCACATATTGTGCAACAAAGGGTGCCAAATATCTCGAAGCGGCCAATCAATGGTTGTATATCATCAAATTATAATCCCCGGACGAAATTAAGGTATGATAGTGGAGGAAGCATGAACAACGCTAGGCAATCAATTCATGAGACTCCGAATAAGATTTGAGGGTGGAGGATAGACGAACAGTGCTAGGCAATCAATTCGTGTGGCTCCAGACTCGATGGTGGAGGACGCACAAACAACGCAAGGCAATCAATTCATGGGGCTCCGGATAAGATTTGATTGTGGAGGATAGACGAACAACGCTAGGCAATCAATTCGTGGGGCTCCAGACTCGATGGTGGAGGACGCATGAACAGCGCTAGGCAATCAATTCATGGGACTCTGAATAAGATTTGAGGGTGGAGGATAGACGAACATCGCTAGGCAATCAATTCGTGGGGCTCTAGATTCGATGTTGGACAACGCATGAACAACGCTAGGCAATCAATTCATGGGGCTTCGGATAAGATTTGAGGGTGGAGGATAGACGAACAGCGCTAGGCAATCAATTCGCGAGGCTTCAGACTCGATGGTGGAGGATGCATGAACAGCGCTAGGCAATCTATTCATGGGGCTCCGGATAAGCATTGAGGGTGGAGGATAGACGAACAACGCTAGGCAATCAATTCGTGGGGCTCCAGACTCGATGGTGGAGGACGCATGAACAACACTAGGCAATCAATTCATGGGAATCCGAATAAGATTTGAGGGTGGAGGATAGACGAACATCGCTAGGCAATCAATTCCTGGGGCTCCAGATTCAATGTTGGACAACGCATGAACAATGCTAGGCAATCAATTCATGGGGCTCCGGATAAGATTTGAGGGTTGAGGATAGACGTACAGTGCTAGGCAATCAATTCGTGGGGCTTCAGACTCGATGGTGGGGGATGCATGAATGACAATCAATTCATGGGGCTCCGGATAAGATTTGAGGGTGGAGGATAGATGAAAAGCGCTAGGAAATCAATTCGTGGGGCTCCAGACTCGATGGTGGAGGACGCACGAGCAACGCTAGGCAATTAATTCATGGGTCTCTGGATAAGATTTGAGGGTGGTGGATAGACGAACAGCGCTAGGCAATCAATTCATGGGGCTCCAAACTTGATGGTGGATGATGCATGAACAGCGCTAGGCAATCAATTCATGGGGCTCCAGATAAGATTTGAAGGTGGAGGATAGACGAACAGCGCTAGGCAATCAATTCATGGGGCTCCAGACTCGATGGTGGACGACGCATGAATAGTGCTAGAGAATCAATTCATGGGACTACGAATAAGATTTGAGGGTGGAGGATAAACGAACAACGCTAGGCAATCAATTTGTGGGGCTCCAGGCTCGATGGTGGTGGACGCATGAACAACGTTAGGCAATCTATTCATGGGGCTCCGAATAAGCGTTGAGAGTGGAGGATAGACGAACAGCGCTAGGCAATCAATTCATGGGGCTCCAGACTCGATGGTGGAGGACGCATGAACAACGCTAGGCAATCAATTCACGGGGCTCTGGATAATATTTGAGGGTGGAGGATAGACGAACAGCGCTAGGCAATCAATTTGTGGGGCTCTAGACTCGATGGTGGACGACGCATGAACAACGCAAGGCAATCAATTCATGGGGCTCCGGATAAGATTTGAGGGTGGAGGATAGACGAACAGCGCTAGGCAATCAATTCATGGGGCTACAGACTCGATGGTGGACGACGCATGAACAACGCTAGGCAATCAATTCATGGGGCTCCGAAGAAGATTTGAGGGTGGAGGATAGACAAACAGCGCTAGGCAATCAATTCGTGGGGCTCCAGTCTCGATGGTGGAGGATGCATGAATGACAATCATTTCATGGGGCTTCGGATAAGATTTTAGGGTGGAGGATAGACCAATAGCGCTAGGCAATCAATTTGTGGGGCTCCGGATAAGATTTGAGGGTGGAGGATAGACGAACAGCGCTAGGCAATCAATTCGTGGGGCTCCAGACTCGTTGGTGGTGGATGCATGAATAGCGCTAAGCAATCAATTGATGGGGCTCCGGATAAGATTTGAGGGTGGAGGATAAACGAACAACACTAGGCAATCAATTTTTGGGGCTCCAGACTCGATGGTGGTGGACGCATGTACAACGTTAGGCAATCTATTCATGGGGCTCCGGATAAGCGTTGAGGGTGGAGGATAGACGAACAGTGCTAGGCAATCAATTCGTGGGGCTCCAGACTCGATGGTGGAGGACGCATGAGCAACGCTAGGCAATCAATTCATGGGGCTCCGGATAATATTTGAGGGTGGAGGATAGACGAACAGCGCTAGGCAATCAATTCGTGGGGCTCCAGACTCGATGGTGGAGGATGCATGAACAGCGCTAGGCAATCAATTCATGGGGCTCCTGATAAGATTTGTTGGCCAGACCGAATGGTCCACCGGGTTTTTTGTCCACCTAAAAAGGCGAACATGCTTTAACAAGGAATAATAAATCATTCGCGAAAGCACCATATCTTAGAGAAACAATATTCCCATGCGAAAAGTAATTTTCCTTGTAACCGAAAATGAAAGGCAGGATCTCAACATTTAGGGGAAACGTCGGGTCAAACTGAAACTGGGAATAAAATCACTCAAAGTGTATAAAAACTCACACAGGCAAGTGTTTTACCCTAATCCCAAACCATAGTTGCACCATGACTTTATTTTGCACATGATTTCCTATCGAACCAAAAGATCACACGCACGATCACGGATCAATAGGATTTTCTCGAGGGTATTGTTTTTGGAGAGGAAGCTGGGTGTGTTGGTCTTTTCCTCTTTGTTTATGTGGGGTGGGATATCGCCAGTCGAGAGCGACTTTGAATGGCAATCCCAAAGGAAGAACTACTTCAAAAATGGGTTTTCCTTTGCCAGCAGTCATTTACCCTGCCGAAAAATTTATCTGGTCAGAAGATCTTCTGTTCCCTCTCCTATTTTCCTGTATTGATCGGGAATTATTCTGTTTTTCCTTCGATCCTTTTCTTTTTACTTTCTTCCGATCTTCGATCGGGAATCCTTCTTTTCCTTTTCTTTTCTTTCTTTTCATATCTTCCTTTCCGATCTTTGATTGGGAATTCGGGTTTTAGCATTCGTTATTCGCTCTCCCTTGAGGAGATTCTACTGTCCTTTTCTTCGGGGGAAAGGATGAGGATTCCTTTCATGGGCCAAGGTTCAAAGTAGCTTAAGGTTGTGTCTCAACATGGTCTTTTTATCGTGCGAGCCCGATTTTGATATCTGGGGCAAAACAAATTCGTGTGTCAAGGTGTCGGTCTCAGGTTGAATTTCCATATTATTTCCACGTGGTACGCGTAACAATGATGATTTGGGAACAACATGCAAAATTATTCATGGCTACAGCTAGGTGGGTACTCAAGCATCCAGTTTATGGCATTGTGATGCTAAGCCTTGGGATTTACACAAGTAGACCCAATATTTCCAAATTATGTTCTTTCATCGGTTCAACGAATCCATCCATTCTTATCTCGGTTATTCTGGAAAATAAACTCTTAGCGCCAGTCCCTTGTTTCCCAAAGATATGTTTTCTCTCTACGAATGATTTATGCTTCCTATGACCATAACATGCCGACCTTCGAGGTCTTTCTTTCTTTTTCTTTTTTTGTTTCATTTTTAATGTTTGCAAAAACTATATATCCATCGCCATCTATGAGAAAAACTTTTTCTTTGTACACCTACATTCCTATACACGACAAACTTTTTCTGTATACACACGCATTAAAAACTCTTTCTCTTTATATCAACACGGTCTATATACAAACTCTATTCCTGTTCAAAGATTTCTTTTTCATTTTTTCAACATACACTCGTGGTTTATACAAAAATTTCTTTATATACACTCATTACTCACACACAAGAATTTCTTTTCACACCTTATTTACACACACAAAAGACTCTTTCCATACACTTTTTACATATAAAAAAAACTCTTTTCTTTTCTTTATATATAGATATGACATTTGTTCACAACGCCTCTTTCTTTTTTCTATTCTTGGCGTTATCATGATTTTTTTGTTCGTTTTATTTTTAGGACGACGTTCCTAAAGGAAAACTCTACAAGGTTTCGAAATTTCAACAAACATTATCGACCATAACGAAGTAAGCACTAACGCAACAGTCCAAACAAAATGTATGCACAAAACAAAAGACAATCGAAAAAAAAACAAACGTTAGTCCCTCCAGTCATAGAAATAAGATAACATACAAATGATAAATGATGGAACATACGAATTTGGGGATCCCACGGTCATGTGGCCCCGCATGCCACCGGACTCTTGGGTCACAGTAACAAAAGGTGGGGTGGTCAACAAAAGCAGGGCTTTTGCTCCTACGTATCCTAATTTGTGATGAGGAACTTAGACCTACGTAGTTCTTGCTGATTGTGAGACTAAAAATAGTCTCGGTGTTTTCTTCACTAAAATGCGAACATGCTTTAGTAAAGAGACAAAATTTCCAACTGATCAGAGCAACATATGCTTTTTGGATGAAAAACAATGTGTCTATCGGGGAAGGAGAGTATGCTGATGAAATTTAGAGGAAGCACTGGGTTCAACAAAAATAGAAGAAAATCACTCAAAGTGTATCAATCTCACACAGGTAAGTGTTTTATCCTAATTCCGAATCATAGATATGCCATGACTTGATTTTGCAAATCATTTCCTATCAAATCAAAGATTACATGCGTGATCATGGATCAATAGGACTTTTTTGAGAATGATTTTTAGGTGGGGAATTTGGCTTTGAGTGTTTTTGCCTTTTCCTTTTCTGTTTTTGTTTAGTGCGGGGCGAGAAAGTCGCTAGCGCAAAGGATTTTGGTTGGCAATCAAAGGGAGAGGGCCACTTTAGGTCGTGGTTTCCTTTTTTCTTGTTTATTTGGTGACAATTCTGTATTGTTCAGATATTGTCTGGTCCAAAGACCTTTCTGCATGTTTCTTATGTTTTCTTTCGATCTTTGATCGGGGACTTTCTTTTTTTTACTTTCTCCCACTCTTTGATTGGGAATTTTCCTTTTCTCTTTTTTTGTTTTCTTCCGAGGGCAAGGATTGACATTCTCACCCTGGGTCAAGGTTTATGATAAGTTGGGATTTTGGCTCAAAGCTTGTAGAACGGCTGGTCATGATATATGTCAGGGTTTAGCCAGCGGTTCAGGGATAAAGGGGTTGTCCTACATTATTTCCATGATACACATGCAACAATGATGATTAGGAAATTTTATGCAAAACTGGTCATGCATGCACCCATGTGGACACTCAAGCATCAAGTTTTTATGGTCATGTGACACTAGGGCTCAGGATTCATTTTCCCTATTTAAGTCAACCCAGTGTTTCCAAAATATGTTATTTTACCAATTCATGCATTCATCTGAGTCCATTTTGGGTGTTCGGGAAAATTTTCACAGCATTCACCCTTCAGGTGTATTACACACATTTTCTTTCAAAAATTGGTTATGATCAGTGAATTTTTTTCAAAGAAAAGCTAGAAGTTATCTCTTCTCAAAAGCATGTTGGCTTTTCAACTGAAAGATATATGTTTTGTTCTTTTTCTTGTTTGTTTTTGTTTTTTTCTTTTTTCTTTTTTTTCATGAGGTATTTTGCTACCTAAACATATGTATATTTTTGTGAGGTATTTTTGCTATACACATGTGTATCCAAGGTATCTTGCTACCTAAACATACATGTATATATTTTGTGAAGTATTTTTTGCTACATACATGCATATCTAAGGTATCTTCACTACCTAAACACACATACATATATTTTGTGAGGTATGACTACCCTCCGAGCTTATGCTTGTTTTATTTAAATTCCTAGGATCATGAGCAACTAAGTGTGTCCTACTGTGACTTGCGAAACAAAAGGTGATCAAACAACAAGTAGAAATTTAAAAGTTACTAGGTTGCCTCCTAGTAGCGCTTCTTTAACGTCTTGAGTTGGACGCTTGATGACTTGTCGATCAGGAACCTAGTACTTTTGCTTACCTTTGGCTTCGGACTTGGTCGCCTGCTGGTTGGCCACGGGTTGTAGGCAACGCTCTAACCTTTTTGTGGATGAGTTGTGGTGAACTCTACAGGTGGTGGCAGTGCGTTTGTTGCCCGCTGTCGGCCATCCCTAGGCTGCTGTGGTGTCTCGCCCTGCGCCTGCCTGGGGGCGTAGTACTTCTTGATGAAAGCTCGATTAGTAGGGGGCCTGATGACCTTGCTGGGGGCGACAGGCACTCCGTAGAACTGACAGAGGCCCATAATTAGAGCTGGCAACTCCAAGACCCTGTTGAACTTCTTCAGGTCCACTGGGTGTCTTGCGGGCGTGATCCCTACAAACAATAGACGACATCATAAATCAGTTGAGCGATGTGCATACTTACCTATGTCAAGATGGCATGACCTTGCTGGGGGGAACGGGCACCCTGTAAAACTAACAGAGGCCTGTAACCAGAGCTGGAAACCCCAGGGCCCCGTTAGACTTCTCCGGGTCCACTGGGTGTCTTTGTGGGTGCGATTCCTGCAAACAATAGATGGTATCATAAATCAGTTGAACCATATGCATACTTACCTATGTCACGACGGTATGACCTTGCTGTGGGGGACGGGCACCCTGCAGAACTGACAGAGGCCCGTAACCCGAGCTGGAAACCCCAGGGCCCTGTTGGGCTCCTTCGGGTCCACTGGGTGTCTTGTGGGCGCGACCCCTACAAATAATAGATGACATCATAAATCAGTCGAGCAATGTGCATACTTACGTATGTCGGAACGACACAGACCAACTGATACTTCCACAGGGGGAGATCGGCATTGCGGTCGTTGGGCAGAATGTTGCTAAGTAGCAACGTCATCTATATCTATGAAAGAGTGGTCATGTTGGCGCGCATGATCCGCACTCGTCTCATTGCAGCAGCACGAGTGAAATCTTGCCCCGGTATGTATAGTAGCTGCGTGATAGCCTCCCTCTCTGGTTGTGCTCGCATAGTTGGTTGCCCTTCAATATCAGGGGGTGGCCCAGGAACTAATGAAAGGGAACTACTGGCCCCTTAACCAGGAGCGCAAGTCTCGATTAAGCATTTAAGGGCAGAGGACCTTAAATTCTCTTAAGGCGTGGATATGGAGCACACTGAAAATGAGGACGCGTAGCCCTCTAAAGGCGAGGATGTGCAGTCCTCTGAAGGTGAGGGCGTGCAGCCCTCTAATGGCGAGGACGTGCAGCCCTCTAAAGGCGAGGGTTTGCAGCCCTCTGAAAACGAGGGCTTGTTGCCCTCTAAAGGTGAGGGTACTAGTACCCAAGGGTCCACCCTTATGAGAAAGCAAGAGATTGACTCATTGAGAGGGCCGATCATCCCAAATTCAAAAGATTAGATGTTAGGTGTAGGACATCTATGCAATTAACATGATTTTTAGGGATGCAGATGTATGCAACCTTTGAAATTTGGTAAATGTGGACTTCATATGAATGCAATGCAACAGAAAGTTGTACAATGTTCATGACATTATTTCCCTAATTTTGATTTTGATTTAATATTTTTGGAAAACAAGATTGACTGTCCTTTTTAAAAAGGTGATAATTCAAGCAACCTTATCCTATCTTTTGCAAATCTCTCCGGGAACTCCCTCAGAGTGTATGTTCTGTTTGATTTAGTCACTTGACCATTTTGGAGTGACGACAATGGAGTCGTTTGATGTTTAATCAATCCATTGAAATTCCAGGGTTTGTCCCCCTTCTTTTTGTTTTAAAAATATCGACGGGTGAGAACTTTTGATCTGCCCCTATGTTCACTTGAGGCTCATGCACGATGCCCCTCATTGCCCCAGTGTAAGGCTTTGAGGTACCAATTGTTATCTTTCGTCATGACCTTGTAGCTGGGAACCTATTGGGTGAGAACTTCTAATCTGCCCCTAGGTTCGCTTGAAGTTTTTGCATGGTGCCCTTCATTGCCCCAGTGTAGGGCTTTGAGGTATCCATTTTTATCTTTCATCATGACTTTGTAGCAGGGAACCTATTGGGTGAGAACTTCTAATCTGCCTCTAGGTTCGCTTGAGGTTCATGCACGATGCCCCTCATTGCCCCAGTGTAAGGCTTTGAGGTACCAATCGTTGTCTTGTTTTCACAACCTCGTAGTGAGGAAGAATGAAAGAAGCGATTGATTCTTGCAAAAAGAATTTTCCAAGGACGAGAAATAGTTTGAAGGATTTTTTTTAGTTGATGGATTAAGTCAAATGACTCCTATGTAGAAGCAAGATGTTTTGATGTTTTGATGATGCCAAAAGATCAAGTGCTTCTAAGTTTTATTCAAGACAAGAATCCAAGAATCCAAGAAAATCAAGATATATGATCAAGTTGATCTCTAGAATCTTAGGAAGAAGTTTCCAAATTGAAAAAAGCAAAAGGTTTGGCCAAAGAATTCTATCTAAATCATTTCAAATTGCAATTTACTCTCTGGTAATCGATTACCAACAACTGAAAATGTTTATAACAGTCATTCGAATTCAAAATTTATAAGGTGTAATTGACTACACATGGATGACAATTGATTACCAGCAGTTTATTGAACGTTTTAAATTCAAATTTTAATGCCTGTAATCGATTACACAAGTCTTGTAATCGATTACCAGAGGGGATTTTTAGAAAATAATTTCCAAGAGTCACATCTATTCAAATGGTTTATGAATGGCCATCAAAGGTGACTTGGAAACACGAATTTAAAGAGAGTTTTCATTGCCCAAAAAAGTTTTATCCTCTCAAAAGATTAACAGTTTTTCTGAACTAAAATGTTTTATCCTTTCAAAAAGATTCCTTGGTCAACCATTTGCATATTCAATAAGAAATTTTGATTGATCTTCATTGTACAATCTATCTCTTTTAAGAGAGATTTCTTCTTCTCTTTTTCTTATTTCTGAAAAGGGATTAAGAGACCATGGGTCTCTTGTTGTAGAGGATTCTTGAACATAAGGGAAGGGTTGTGTAGAAGATTGTAGAAGCAAATGCCTTTGGTGTTTTTGATGATGATCATGATGATTTGATGCAAATGATGCAAATGGGATTTTCATGTTTAAATTCAAGACAATGATTCAAGAATACAAACCACAACATCAAGATGATCACTAGTATTTTAGGAAGGGAATTCCTAATTGATATAGCAAAAGGTTTGGCCAAGTAATTTAAGTTAAAAAGTGTTTTTCAAGAGATTTACTCTCTGGTAATCGATTACCAGAGGATGTAATCGATTACCAGTGGCCAAAAATGATTTACAACAGCTACTAAATATTTGAATTCAAATTTTAGACTGTGTAATCGATTACACAATATTGATAATCGATTACTAGCAGTTAATAAACATTTTAATTCAAATTTTAAAAGCTGTAATCAATTACACAAATACTGTAATCGATTACCAGACAAGATTTTCAGAAAAATATTTCTAAGAGTCACAACTTTTCAAATGGTTTTTACATGGCCATCAATGGTCTATATATATGTGACTTAGAACACAAATTTGCTTAGAGTTTTTCATAACAACAAGTGTTTATTCTCTCAAAGAGCAAAATCATTTTATCCTCTTAAGAATTCCTTGGCCAATCCAATTGCAATTCATTAAGGAATCATTTGAGTGCTCAAATTGTAAAATCTATCTCTTTCAAGAGAGATTCATTCTTCTTCTCTTTCTAATTCTCTAAGGCATTAAGAGACCGAGGGTCTCTTGTTGTAAAAGAATTCTGAACATAAAGGAAGGATTGTCCTTGTGTGTTCAGAACTTGTAAAAGGATTTTACAAGATAGTGGAACTCTCAAGCGGGTTGCTTGGGGACTGGACGTAGGCACAAGGGTGTGGCCGAACCAGTATAAATCTGAGTTTGCACTTTCTCTTCCCTTAAACTCTTTTATTTATTATTGTTTTATATTTATATTCTGATTGTTCTATTTGAATCAATATTTAAGAAGTTCATTGTTAAGGGAATTTGTAGCTTGAATAGAAAGTGAAATAGAATTTTAATTGGGGAAATAGTTTGTAATATCTTAATTCAACCCCCCCCTTCTTAAGATATATGAGGCCACTTGTCTAACAAGTGGTATCAGAGCTTCATTCTTGTATAAAGTTTAGAAACTTCAAGAAAAATGGCCTCAGCAAACTTCTTATTTCCAGAAGGAAATTCTATCAATAGACCTCCAATCTTTAATGGAGAGGGTTACCACTACTGGAAAACCCGAATGCAAATTTTTATTGAGGCAATAGACTTAAGTATTTGGGAGGCCATAGAAATAGGGCTTATATACCCACCATAGTAGAAAGAATTACAATAGATGGAAGCACATCAAGTGAAAGCATAACAATAGAAAAACCTAGAGATAGATGGTATGAAGAGGATAGAAGACGAGTACAATACAATTTAAAAGCCAAAAACATAATAACATCTGCCCTGAGAATGGATGAATATTTCAGGGTTTCAATTTGTAAGAGTGCTAAGGAAATGTGGGACACTCAACAATTAACACATGAAGGAACTACAGATGTTAAAAGATCTAGGATAAACACATTAACTCATGAATATGAACTATTCAGGATGAATGCAAATGAAAGCATTCAAGACATGCAAAAGAGATTTACACATATAGTAAATCATCTTGCAGCCTTAGGGAAAGAATTTCAAAATGAAGATCTCATAAACAAAGTGCTAAGATGTTTAAGCAGAGAATGGCAACCTAAAGTAACAGCCATTACTGAATCAAGAGATTTATCTAACATGTCTCTGGCTACTCTATTTGGAAAGTTACAGGAACACGAAATGGAATTATTGAGATTACGCCAACATGAAGAAAATGACAAGAAAAAAAAGGGAATTGCTCTTAAAGCCTCATCTTCAATCCAAGAAGAAAGTGATAAGGAAAATGATATAGATGAAGATGATGATCTAAGCCTTTTTGTAAAAAGATTCAACAAGTTTCTTAAAGTAAGAGGAAATCAAAGGCGACCCAATTTTAAATCTAAAAGAAGGACAGAAACTACATCCTCTACTCCAAAGTGCTTTGAGTGCTGTCAACCTGGACATCTAAGGGTTGATTGTCCCATCTTCAAGAAAAAGATGGAGAAGTCTGAAAAGAAAAGTTTTAGTGAAAAGAAATTGAAGAAAGCATACATCACATGGGATGAAAATGATATGGAATCTTCTGAAGATTCAGAAAATGAAGAGATAAACCTCTGCCTAATGGCTAAAAGTTATGAAAGTGATGAAGAGGTAACATCTTCAAATAACTTATCCATTTCTTTTGATGAATTACAAGATGCATTTGCTGATTTGCATAAAGAGTCAATTAAACTTGCAAAGTTAGTTTCATCTTCTAAGAAAACAATTTCAAATTTAGAAAATGAAATTTCAAAATTAAACAAAGAATTAGATCATCTTAGAAATGAAGTCTCAATTTCTAAATCACATGAAAAAGTTCATATCTCTACTATTTCTGACAAGAAAATATCAGATTCTTGTAGTTGTTGTGAAAAATATGAAAAAGAAATTAAAGAGTTGAAAAACTCACTTGCAAAATTTTCTTATAGTAAAAATAATTTAGATGTCATATTAGGAAAACAAAGATACGTCTCCAATAAGGCTGGACTAGGATATAAATATGAAAAACAACAAAAAATTTCATAAAAACTTCTCTACTTCCACACAAAATATAATTCTAGTTCTATCACTTGTTTTTATTGTGGAAGAAAAGGACATGGCATATCTACTTGCTACTTTAAGAAAAACTACAGCAACATTAAAATGATATGGGTCCCAAAAGGATCCTCAGTTTACACTAACACACAAGGACCCAATAAAGTTTGGGTACCTAAGTCAAAAACTTGATTATGTAGGTGTCTTTGAGGAAGGAGTGGTAGATAGATAGCGGATGCTCAAAACATATGTCTGGAGATGCATCAAAGTTTACACATATCTCTCCCAAGAAAAGAGGGCATGTAACATATGGTGACAACAACAAAGGTAGAATCCTTGGAGTTGGTAAAATAGGTACAAATTCCTCAAACTCCATTGAAAATGTTCTACTTGTTGACAAAGGCTATCTAGTATCATTTGATTCTAAAAAATGTCTTATAGAACATAAGCATGACATTAATATAAAGCATGTAGGACATAGAGTCAGCAATGTATACATGATAGACTTAAGCCTAAAACTAGATAACAATCATTGTTTTCTTAGAAAAAATGATGATCCATGGTTATGGCATAAAAGAATTGCTCACATAAACATGGATCACTTAAACAAATTAATTTCAAAAGATTTAGTAGTTGGTTTTCCTAAATTGAAATTTGAAAAAGATAAACTATGTGATGCATGTCAAAAGGGCAAACAAACTATAGTCTCATTCAAACCTAAAAATATTGTTTCAACCACTCAACCCTTACAATTATTACATATGGATTTATTTGGTCCATCTAGAACCATGAGTTTTGGAGAAAATTACTATGCTCTTGTTATAGTTGATGATTTCTCTAGATATACTTGGACATTATTTATTACTCATAAAAGTGATGCATTCCAAGCATTTAGAAAACGTGCTAAAGTTATACAAAACAAGAAAAATCTTAAGATTGCATCCATTAGAAGTGATCATGGGGGTGAGTTTGAAAACAAAGATTTTGAATCATTTTGTGAAGAACATGGTATTGAGCACAATTTTTCTGCACCTAGAACCCCTCAACAAAATGGAGTTGTTGAGAGGAAAAATAGGTCATTGGAAGAAATTGCTAGAACTTTATTAAATGATATTTTTCTTCCAAAATATTTTTGGGCTGAAGCGGTCAATACTGCATGTTACATGATGAATAGGGCCTTAATAAGTCCCATTTTGAAGAAAACCCATATGAGTTATATAATGGTAGAAAATCCAACATTTCACATCTACATGTTTTTGGTTGCAAATGTTTTGTGCTTAATAATGGTAAAGATAATCTAGGAAAATTTGATGCAAAATCTGATGAAGGCATCTTTCTTGGATATTCATTACCAAGCAAAGCATATAGGATATATAATAAAAGAACTATGACTATTGAGGAATCCATTCATGTTACTTTTGATGAATCTAATGCTATCTTGTCAAGAAAGAATATGCTAGATGATATTGCAGAATCTTTAGAACAAATGCATATTCATGGAAAAGATTCTAAAGGAAAAGGTAAAGGAAGCAATGAAGATCCTCCAGAAGAAGTCAAATCCAATGATGAACTTCCAAAAGAATGGAAAGCTTCAAAAGATCATCCCCTTGACAACATTATTGGTGATATCCCAAAAGGGGTAACAACTAGACATTCTCTTAAAGATTTATGCAATAATATGGCTTTTGTATCTATGATTGAACCTAAAAATATAAAAGAAGCCATAGTAGATGATAACTGGATTATTGCCATGCAAGAAGAACTGAATCAATTTGAAAGAAACAAGGTGTGGGAACTTGTAGAGAAACCTAAAAATTATCCCATCATAGGAACAAAATGGGTATTTAGAAATAAGTTAGATGAACATGGAATAATCATTATAAATAAGGCTAGATTAGTTGCAAAAGGATATAATCAAGAAGAAGGTATAGATTATGAGGAAACATATGCTCGAGTTGCTAGATTAGAAGCCATTAGAATGCTCTTAGCATATGCATCCATAATGAATTTTAAGCTTTATCAAATGGATCTTAAAAGTGATTTTTTAAATGGCTTAATTCAAGAAGTATATGTTGAACAACCACCAGGTTTTGAAATATTGGATAAGCCAAATCATGTTTATAAATTGAAAAAGGCTTTATATGGCTTGAAACAAGCCCCTAGGGCTTGGTACGAGCGTCTAAGTAAGTTCCTTTTAGAAAAGGACTTTTCTAGAGGAAAAGTGGATACTACTCTTTTTATAAAGAGAAAATCACATGATATTTTATTAGTTCAAATTTATGTTGATGACATTATTTTTGGATCCACTAACGAATTGTTGTGCAAGGAATTCTCCCATGACATGCAAAGTGAGTTTGAAATGTCAATGATGGGAGAACTTAACTTCTTTCTTGGATTACAAATTAAACAAACTAAGGATGGTATCTTTGTCAATCAATCCAAGTATTGCAAAGAGTTAATCCAAAAATTCGACATGGAAAATGCTAAGCACATGGCTACACCAATGAGCACTGCTTGCTATCTAGATAAAGATGAAACCGGTCAGTCAATAGATGTTAAGCAATATCGAGGTATGATCAGATCACTTCTTTATTTATCTGCTAGCAGGCCTGATATAATGTTTAGTGTGTGTATGTGTGCTAGATTTCAATCAAATCCTAAACAATCACATCTTAGTGCTGTTAAAAGAATCATTAGATATTTGGTAGGCACTACAAACATAGGTTTATGGTATCCTAGAAATTCCACATGCACCTTAATTGGATATTCTGATTCAGACTTTGCCGGTTCTAAAACAGATAGAAAGAGCACTAGTGGAACTTGTCAATTCATTGGATTTGCTCTAGTTTCTTGGCACAGTAAGAAACAAAATAGTGTTGCTTTATCCACTGCAGAAACGGAATATATTTCTGCTGGCAGTTGTTGTGCTCAAATCTTATGGATGAAGCAACAACTTTTTGATTATGGAATTCTTCTTGACCATATACCTATTAGATGTGATAATACAAGTGCAATTAATCTCTCCAAGAATCCAGTTCAACACTCTAGAACTAAACATCTAGAAATTAGGCACCATTTTCTTAGAGATCATGTCCTAAAGGGAGATTGTGTATTAGAGTTTGTTAATACTAAGAATCAACTTGCTGATATTTTCACCAAACCTCTCCCCAAAGAAGCATTCTTCTCTATTAGAAGGGAATTAGGCCTCTTAGATGTTAGTGATTTAGAAAAATAAGGATTGATTGATTAATTTACTCTTATGATTGATTGTTTATATGTTACTTTGATTGATTTTGTTTAAATTTTTGTTATTATGATAGAATTTATGAATTCCTATGTGTTTTATAGTTGAATGATTGAATTAAGTGCATTAGTAGTCATAATTAATCATATTAGATGAATTTAGCATAGACATAGGTATTTTTTTTAGAAACTAGCCTACTTTATGCTCTGGTAATCGATTACCATCCAGCGTAATCGATTACACAAGAACAGGCAGCTTGTAATCGATTACAACATACTGTAATCGATTACCAGAAGGCTTATTACTCATGTAATCGATTACCAAGCCTTGTAATCGATTACAACTCGTCCTCGTCTATAAATACTCACGAAATCAGTGTTGCTGCGCAGCCAAGGCCTCTCTTCGTGCCTCCTCCATCCCTAAATCTTCAAACCTTCGTATCTTACTCAAATTTTCATCAAAACACGTCCCGTAAAGCCCAATCTTCCTCTTTTTCACTCCTCTTTCACTTCCATCGATTGAAATCCACTAAAACTTCATCAAATGGCAGAACCATCGAAGAAGAGAAAGGGATCATCCTCCACCGCCGCTGCTGCTGCCCATCGCCGCCACAGACCATCCAAAGCACCCACAACACATATTCATCCCTCTTTGTCATCTCCAAGATCATCCATATTGTTTTCATCTGATGATCAGTGTCTACGGTACCTTTCTCAATTTTCTTCTAGGATCATTTTAGGCCCTAAGTACCTAGACATAGATTTCTTTAATGATGAAACGTTTGATTGCTATCAAGTGTTTCAAAATTCTGGCCTGGTTGATTTCATGTCATTAAAATTGCCACATTATCCTGAACTTGTAAAGGTCTTCTACTGCAATTTAAAAATTCAGGATGGCATTATTTCCTCTTAGGTGCATGGTATTCCTATGGTCATTGATCAGTCATTGTTCTTTTCATTAACTCATTTACCCAGTCAAGGTGCACCTTTTGAGAGCACCATTGTTGATGACTGGAAATTTGATTATTCTAGTCATGATGCTCGCCGTATGGTTTGCAATGACCAGGCTGAAATGACTGGTAGATTGCTGGTCGGGTCATTAAAATTTGATAATCGCATCATGCACTATATAATTGTTAGAATTTTGCTTCCCCGGTCTTCAAATTTAGCACAAGCCTCTGAGGAGGATTTGATTCTGATGTGGGCTTTCCTTATCGGTCGTCAGATCAACTGGGCTCACTTAGTTCGGTACCGAATGCATAAGGCATTATGAGCCAATGCACCTTTCCCTTACCCTCAATTGATAACTTTATTTCTGCGTCATTTTCAAATTCCGCTTGATGATGAACCATTTGTTCAAGTCAAGCGTTCCTTTGCAATTGGTACTGGTGCAGGGACTTCCTTTGGTTACCGTAAGGATCGGAATGGTCAATTGCTGAAGAAAGACGCACTCCCTCCTCAAGATGAGCGTACTCCTTCACCTCCTCCTCAGCGAGATGATTCAGCACTCATGAATGAAGTCCTTTCCGAATTATGGGGTCTTCGTTCTTATGTTGGTGAACATTTCGACTCATTGGATACACGTTTTGCCGGCATGGATATTCGCCTCACACAACTTGAAGAGGATGTGGGTTACATTCGTCAGAGTTTCGATCTTCCACCACCACCTCCACCTTCTTAGAATTTAGTTTCTAATTCTATGTCTCTTATAAGCCATGTATTTTGGCTATGCTACTTAGATTATTATGTTCAGTACTTTATTTATCTTGTAGTATTTGGATTTCAGACTTTTATGCTTTGATGCTATGTGGTTTTGAATTTTGAACTGTTTGGATTCTGGTTTGGTTATGTCTTATTTATGAGTTTGGTTGGTTATGCCTTATACTTTGTAATTACTCTGTTTCCACTTCATTATTATATCTGTGTTGATTCCCAAGTACTTTGGCTTTTTGATGTTGCCAAAGGGGGAGAAAAATGGGGTGTAGAAAGGCTTAGAAAAAGCTTAGAAATCAAGTGATCATCAATTCCAAAACATAGGGGGAGTGAACGCAAATTTTATATATATACATTGCTTGCTTGAATCTTGATTTCAGGACTTATATTGTCATCATCAAAAGGGGGGAGATTGTAGAAGATTGTCGAAGCAAATGCCTTTGGTGTTTTTGATGATGATCATGATGATTTGATGCAAATGATGCAAATGGGTTTTTCAAGTTTAAATTCAAGACAATGATTCAAGAATACAAGCCACAACATCAAGATGATCACTAGTATTTTAGGAAGGGAATTCCTAATTGATATAGCAAAAGGTTTGGCCAAGTAATTTAAGTTAAAAAGTGTTTTTCAAGAGATTTACTCTCTGGTAATCGATTACCAGAGGATGTAATCGATTACCAGTGGCCAAAAATGATTTACAACAGCTACTAAATATTTGAATTCAAATTTTAGACTGTGTAATCGATTACACAATATTGGTAATCGATTACTAGCAGTTAATAAACATTTTAATTCAAATTTTAAAAGTTGTAATCAATTACACAAATACTATAATCGATTACCAGACAAGATTTTCAGAAAAATATTTCTAAGAGTCACAACTTCTCAAATGGTTTTTACATGACCATCAATGGTCTATATATATGTGACTTAGAACACAAATTTGCTTAGAGTTTTTCATAACAACAAGTGTTTATTCTCTCAAAGAGCAAAATCATTTTATCCTCTTAAGAATTCCTTGGTGTCGCAACCTACCCTTCGGCGGGAGGGCGACGCGTGACTCGCGGGATGCGTGTTCCATGAAAGGAATATGCACGGAGTCGCCACCAATGTTTATTTGAGGAAAACGTCGGAAAAACCGGAAAAGACGCGATATACGAACTTTTAAGTGAAAGGCTCGGGAGTTGTATTTACGCACGGGGAAGGTATTAGCATCCCACACGTCCGTCATAAGAGACGGCAGCCTTTAATCAAATGTGCAAACATGACTTAGATTTTTACGTTCCCTTTTACGTTCTTATATCTTTTATACCCTTTTTATATTTTTCCTCTTTTTGTGGTCGACAAGGGTGTTTCCCTTTGCTCCTACGTATTCCTCAATTGGGATGAGGAAATCAGACCTACGTAGTTCATTCAGATGCGTGAATCAAGTGATTCTTTTTTACTTGAAAGGTGATCATTTTAAGGCGTTGGACCTTTAAAAATGATCCATTTCACTTGGTAAGAAACAGAAATGATAAACTTTCAAAATCCTATTTTTGTGGACGAGCTTGACTAGGCGAGTTGATTTTAGCCTTAGTTTCACTTTAGTTATTAGTCAATTCAATTAAGAATGAGAAATCCCAAAGAGAAAACGTCCGATTGATTTTTCGCTTTATTTTACTAAAAGGTATTTTTTGATTATTATATTATTATTTTACCTCTTTTTTTGATTTCCGACGTGGTTACGGCACGACCGAACGGTCGGAATTCATTTTAACCGAAATTAACGGATGATACAATTCAAACGATCGGTGGAAATATATTTTATTTTTAGATTAAGCGAGAAATGACTTAAATAAATGGCTTAAGCACGTCAAAAGGGGGTATAAAAAGTAAATGAAAACGAGAATAAAAATACATGAAACAAAATGTGGACCACCACGGGTACATAGAATGAATTGAAAAGCTTGGTTTGAGGTACTTACCCGTTGAAGACTGAAGAAATCGAAGAACGAACGATGAATCTTGAAGAACGGTCGAGAATCTTTGCGTAATTACTCACGGAAACGTTACGGAAGCGCCTCGGCTTGGATTTTGTTCACGGAACTAATTTTCCTCAGCTATTTCGAGAGAGAGAGAAGTGCCTAAGGGGCTGAACCCTTTTCTACTTCACTTCTCCCCCAATTTATAGAAAATTGGGGGAGAAGCTTGCCACCCAGCTCGCCCAGGCGATGTCAGAAGACGATGTCAGTCTGCGCATGATATCAGGCTCTTCGTCTTACAGATAGCAAAAAGAATGTTTATACGGATAACCACTCGGGTCTTTCCGCCCGTCAGCGTGACTCAAATGTCAGTATGACAGATCTTGTGAGCGCGGAAGATGACGTAAATCTCCGCGTGTCAACGGGCTTGTCGGCCCCAATTGACGAAGGGCGCAGAAGACGACGTTAGTCTCTGCGTGCTATCAGGCTTTTCGTCTTACAGACAGCAAAAAAGAATGTTTATACGGATAACCACTCGAGTATTTCCGCCAGTCAGCGTGACTCAAATGTCAGTATGACAGATCTTGTGAGTGCGGAAGATGACGTAAATCTCCGCGTGTCAACGGGCTTGTCGGCCGCGATTGACGAAGAGCACAGAAGACGACGTTGGTCTCTGCGTGCTATCAGGCTTTTTGTCTTACAGACAGCAAAAAAAAAATGTTTATACGGATAACCACTCGGGTATTTCCGCCCGTCAGCGTGACTCAAATGTCAGTATGACAGATCTTGTGAGCGCGGAAGATGACGTAAATCTCCGCGTGTCAACGGGCTAGTCGGCCGCGATTGACGAAGGGCGCAGAAGACGACGTTAGTCTCTGCGTGCTATCAGGCTTTTCGTCTTACAGACAGCAAAAAAGAATGTTTATACAGATAACCACTCGGGTATTTCCGCCCGTCAGTGTGACTCAAATGTCAGTATGATAGATCTTGTGAGCGCGGAAGATGACGTAAATCTCTGCGTGTCAACGGGCTTGTCCGCCGCGATTGACGAAGGGCGCAGAAGACGACGTTAGTCTCTGTGTGCTATCAGGCTTTTCGTTTTATAGACAGCAAAAAAGAATGTTTATACGGATAACCACTCGGGTATTTCCGCCCGTCAGCGTGACTCAAATGTCAATATGACAGATCTTGTGAGCGCGGAAGATGACGTAAGTCTCTGCGTGTCAACGGGCTTGTCGGCCGCGATTGACGAAGGGCGCAGAAGACGACGTTAGTCTCTGCGTGCTATCAGGCTTTTCGTCTTACAGACAGCAAAAAATAATGTTTATACGGAATAACCACTCGGGTATTTCCGCCCGTCAGCGTGACTCAAATGTCAGTATGACAGATCTTGTGAGCGCGGAAGATGACGTAAATCTCTGCGTTTCAACGGGCTTGTCGGGCGCGATTGACGAAGGGTGCAGAAGACGACGTTAGTCTCTGCGTGCTATCAGGCTTTTCGTCTTACAGACAGCAAAAAAGAATGTTTATATGGATTACCACTCGGGTATTTCCGCATGTCACGTGACTCCAGTGCCAGCATGACAGAACTTGTGAGGGTGGCCGACAAAAGCGAGGCTCTTGCTCCTACGTATCCTCCAATGAGGAACTCAGACCTACATAGTTCTTGATAACTTGTGAGACTTGAAAAAGTCTCCACCGGAAGATGCTGACATCTCCGGAAAGGGCGCAGATGACCACATTGGCCTCTGCTCGTCAATCACACTTGGGGTCACTGAATGACGAGGTGCGGATAACCGTAAGGTGTCTCCGCGGGCTACCAGCTCTTGGGTCATGGTAACAAAAAGCGGTGCGGTCGACAAAAGCGAAGCTCTTGCTCCTACGTATCCTCAAATGAGGAACTCATACCTACGTAGTTTTGGATAACTTGTGAGACTTGAAAAAGTCTCGGTGTTTTCTCCACTAAAATGCAAACATGCTTTAGTAAAGAGACAAATATTCCAACTGATTAGAGCAGCATATGCTTTTTTGAGTGAAAAACAATGCGTCTACCGGGGAAGGAGAGTTTGCTGATGAAACCCCCCCCATAACCATAAATGAGATTTTGGATGTTAGCATTTCGTTTCTAAATGACCATTTAGAGGAAACACTGGGTTCAACAAAAATAGAAGAAAATCACTCAGAGTGTATCAACCTCGCACAGGTAAGTGTTTCATCCTAATTCCGAACCATAGATATGTCACGACTTGACTTTGCGAATTATTTCCTATCAAATCAAAGATTACATGCGTGATCATGGATCAATAGGACTTCCCTTGGAAATGGGTTCTTTTGGTGGGTTTTTCGGCTTTTGATCTTTTTTTGGCTTTTTCCTTGTCTGTTCTTGTTTGATGCGAGGCGAACAAGTCACCGACGCACAGGATTTTGGTTGGTAATCAAAGGGAGAAGACCACTTTAGGTCATGGTTTCCTTTCCTTCCTTTTGTTCATTTGGTGACAATTCTGTATTGTTCAGATATTGTCTGGTCAAAAGACCTTTCTGCACATTTCTTCTGGTTTCTTTGATCAGGAACTTTCTTTCCTTCTTTTTTTACTTTCTCCCATTCTTTGGTTGGGAATTTTCTTTCTTTTCTTTTCGCTTTCTCCCACTCTTTGACTGGGAATTTCCTTCCCCCCTTTTTTTTTTTTGCTTTCTCTTTGATTGGAAATTTTCCTTCTCTTCTTTTTTGCTTCCGAGGGTAAGGATTGACATTCTCACCCTGGGTCAAGGTTTATGGTGAGTTAGGATTTTGGCTCAAGGCTTGTAGAATGGCTAGACATGATACATGTCAGGGTTTGGTTTGGTTCAAGGATAAAAAGGGATGCCCCACATTATTTCCATGACAAGAATGCAAAAATGATGATTTGAAAACTTTATGCAAAACTGGCCATGCATGCACCTATGTGGACACTCAAGTGTCAAATTTTTATGGTCATGTGATGCTAGGGCTCAGGATTCATTTCCTCTATTTTAGTCAACCCAATGTTTCCAAAATATGTTCTTTTATCCATTTGTGCATTCATCCGAGTCCATTTTGAGTGTCCGGGAAAATTTTCACAGCATTCACCCTTCAGGGGTATACACATTTTTTTCAAAAACTAGCTATGATCGGCGAATTTTCCTTTCAAACAAAAGTCGGAAATCATCTCTTTCAAAAACATGTTGGTCCTTTATCTTCTATTTTCCTTCTTTTTCTCCTTACTTGCTCTCTCTTTCTTCTTTTTTATTTTATTTTTATCTTTATCATGATTTTTGTTTGTTTTATTTTTTTGGACAATGTTCCTAAACGAAAAACTCTACACGGTTCCAGAATTTCAAATAAACATCATCGATAATAATGATATAAGCACTAACGCAACAATCCAAACAAAAATGTATGCGCTGTACAAATGACAATCGAAACAACAAAAACAAACATTAGTCTCTCAAGTCAAAAAATAACATAACATAAAAATGATAAAAGAAATATGAAAGAAAACATGAATCTGGGGATCTCCCAGTCATGTAGCTCCACTCCCTCCCAAGAAGTCAAGCAAATCGGCCATCTCCTCGTCCTCGTGGGCCTCCTCTCCATCGTCGAGAGCCTCTAGGGGTGCCTCTCCTGCTTAGGCCTCGGGCCAATCCCCGGGCCATGCGACCTCTGCCCTGAATTGGTCTGGAGTAGGGCATGAAAAAGAAGCGAAGCCCTGGCTCTGCATGCTGAGGCTCAGCTGGTAAAGACAATCATGGGTCTGTACATGTGCCCGGTGGTTGGCCGCCTGCTGGCGAACCAAATGCCGTAAATATTGCTCCATGTCAAACGACCCAGCCGGGCCAGCCTGATGAGGTGGTGGTGGCGCGCCTGCGGCCTGTGGAGCATCACCCTGAGCCTGTCTCTAGGTGCAATACTTCTCAATAAAAGCCCGGGTGATGGGCGGCCGAATCACCTTGGTAGGTGCAACGGGGACTCCGAACGACTAGCAGAGTCCTGTGATCAGTGCGGGAAATCCCAGGGCCCTGTTGGACTTATCTGGGTCCAAAGGGTGCCTGGTCGGCGCCATACCTGCAAATAGATAAATGGCATCAGCGATCAACTGAGCCACGTGAATACTCATCCGTGTCAGGATGGCATACACCAGCTGACACTTCGGCAAAGGGAGGTCAGAATTATGATCGCTGGGCAGGATGTTGCTGAGCAGCAACGTCATCCATATCTGGGTCAGGGTGGTCATGTTGGTGCGCATGATTCGCACTCGCCTCCCTGCAGCAGTCCGGGCAAAATCCTGCCCCGGTATACACAGCAACTGGGCGATGACCTCCTCATCAAAACCATCGGACCGGTTCCTCCTCTGGCCATACTCGCACTCCTGGCCCTCTTCCAGCACTAAAGGATATCCCAGGAACTGGGTGATAGCATCCGCATCGAACGGGATCCATTGACCCCTCACCCAGGATCTCATATCTCGCACGCCCTCCTCCGTAGGCCAAGCATTGGCATAAAATTCGAGGACTATGTCTGGGTCGAACTTGGCCATGGGGGTAACCAATGATGCCCACCGCCGGCGAACTATCTCCTCCTGGAAATCGGTATACTCATCGTCCCTGAGCTGGACGCGTCGCTCCCGGAGAAATGACTATCCCTTGATGGCCTCGAAGCGCTGCTGGTGTTCAGCGCTCCTAAAGCGGTGGCTGTCATACTCGGGAGCGGAACTGGTTCCTTCGGCCGCTTTATCCTTCCTGGACCTCTTTGAGGCAAGCTTCTTCGGGGCCATTTCCTGCGAAGGCAAACATTTGGAAAGTAAGTTTTACCAAGAAATGCTACTCTTAAAACGAAAATGGCATACAACCTCCTCCAATAAACACAAACATCAATGTAAATTTAGAGCAAACTCATGCACATACTTCCTTACGAACATTCACTCGCACAAGATATTCTTCTAATTAAGAAAAACGCACCCACGCACAATCAAGGCACCTTCGTTACCTAGATCACTTATATGTACTTCCAAGGTGTATTTGCTACCTACATCACATGCATTTCCTTTGCTAAATTTACATACATGCATACTCAAAGCACTTTGGCTACCAAAAATTGCATACGTGCACATTCTGGTATTTCTAATACCTATACATACACAAACTTCGTGATGAATCTTGGCTACCTACACAATAAGGTGCTACATTTCATGCTTTATTCAAGTGTTTTTGCTACCTAAAGCCGCATGCAAATCCAAGTATATTTTCTTTTGCTGACTAAAATTGCATTCAAATTAAAAGGTATCTTTGTAAGGTATTTTCTTTACATAACATGCAACATATATATATATTTTTTTGTGAGACATTTTGACTACCAAAAATTACATGTACATACATCCAAGTATTTTGCTACCATACCCAAAGTGTAAATTTCCAAAGGTATTTTGCTACTTATTCTACACCTACACGTTTATGATGAACAAAATTCCTAAACATCTAGGCGTAGGGAAACTATTGTAGCGTGGCTCATAGCTTATTGCTGGCCAAAAAGGGTAGCTTCACCCAATATGCACCCATTCTTGTGTTCTCTTGCATAAAAACTTTGGTTCCTAGGCCTAGGATATGTGTGGGACAATTACTCTAGCCCTTACGAAACTGAATACATGTCCCAAAAAATATAAAACATGTGCAAACCAAATTGTCCCATAGGTTGTTTCCCTACAAAAATCACGCGCTAATGCCATTGAGGCATTTCACCGAACACTTGGTGGGCGCGCGTTTAGGCATCAATAGCAAGAGAACGGGGACAATGTGGCATGCCCCATTGCTTCAAAATACATTATAGGCCTAGGGCCATCTCATACAAACCCCCAATTCAACCCAACCAAGCAAGAAAACAAACCAAAATTGCCCCACATATTTGAGCACATTCCCACAATTTAGAGCACCAAAAGGAGATCAAAATACACCAATGAATAGCTAAAAAGCTTAAGGATGGAATACTTACTTGTTGGTGATGAATAAAAGCGCAAAACGGAATCGAAAAATGCGAAAAATAGTGACCCTAGGGCTGCAAACTCGTAAATTCCGTGGGTATTGCTTTTGAATGGGGGGAAAAGAAGTTTTTGAATGCAAAAACGTCCCCCTTCTTCATTTTTTATATTTTGGTGCAGGGGTTGCTCGCCCAGGCGAGCTCAGCTCACCCAGGCGAGCTAACCTGCACTTTTTTTTTTAAAAAAAAAAAGGTCGATTGATTTAAGAGGCGACTGTACACAGGAATGGCTCGCGTGAGGGGACCAAAGCTTTTGATGCTCCGCCAGCCACTCCGTAAGGTACTGATCGAAACTCCCCAGGATAGATTAGGCATCGGACAAAGGTAATAATTACTATAATTTCAAAGGATACTGGGCTGCTTTACAGCAGCGCTTTCCGCTTGTCCCGGGCTAGGTTAAGGACGACGACCTATTGGTAGTGACCCTAGCCTCCTTTTGTGTCCGTTCCCAAGTATCTGAAAGTAGGAAACAACGAGGTGTGGCAAATCTCGACCGCGTCGTTGTCTTACCTCGATTGGTTTCTGCTGTTTTAACTTTGTCTCTACCCCAGAAGGTAGCTCAAGATGATCCTGCCCCTGTTTTACCACAACAATATGCATGCGTATGCGTATGCATGAATGTTTTCAAACGCAGCAAATTTTAGTGAAAGTTGGTTTAGGTTCAATTTTAATTAAGCGCTTGGGGCATCCCATGAACTGAGCGGAAGGGCTCAGGTGATCACAAATTAACGCAAGGTTTAAAACCAACATGAGGACTAAAGCCTCGAACCCACGTTCACTTCTTTGAAAGATTGTAACGAGAGATATAGTAGACAGGGAATCCCTGGGGGAAACCCAGAAAACACATAAAGATAAAGAACATGCAGCGACATCCTTAATTGCCCCAGATTCTAAGCATAATATCGCTTGACGACATCAGAGTTCACGGGTGAAGGTAGCTCTTCGCCATCCATGTTGGTAAGCACCAGGGCTCCTCCGAAAAAAGCCCTCTTCACAACAAAAGGCCCTTCGTAGTTTGGGGCCCATTTTCCTCGATTGTCCTTGACAGCATGGGACATTTTCTTTAGCACAAGGTCTCCCTCATGGAACTTGCGCAAGCGTACCTTCTTGTCGAATGCATTCTTCATTCTTTGCTGGTACAAGTGCCCATGACTCATGGTCGTTAAGCGCTTACCTTCAATGAGGTTGAGCTGGTCATAGCGCATTTGAGCCCACTCTGATTCCTTTAATCCGGATTCCGCCAAGATCCTTAATGACGGGACTTCTACTTCAAATGGTAGCACAGCCTCCATTCCATATACGAATGAGAACGGCGTTGCCCCAGTTGACGTTCGTACTGAAGTTTGGTAACCGTGTAACGCGAATGGGAGCATCTCGTGCCAATCTTTGTACGACACGGTCATCTTTTGGATAATCTTTTTGATATTTTTATTGGTCGCTTCCACGGCTCCATTCATCTTTGGTCGGTAGGGCGTGGAATTGTGATGCTGGATTTTAAACTCCTCGCACATTTTCCCCATCATCTTGTTATTCAGGTTGGTGCCGTTGTCCGTGATAATCTTCCTTGGCAAACCATATTGGCAGATGATCTCTCTCTTAATGAACCTGACCACTACACCCCTCGTGACATTGGTGTAGGAGGCCGCCTCGACCCACTTGGTGAAATAATCTATCGCTACGAGGATGAAGCGATGACCATTCGAGGCCTTGGGCTCAATGGCACCGATGACATCTATCCCCCACATGGAGAAAGGCCAAGGGGCGGACATGACATTCAGAGGATGCAGTGGAGCATTGACATTGTCTGCGAACGCTTGACATTTGTGGCATTTCCTTACATGGACACAACAATCACTTTCCATGGTAAGCCAGTAATAACCTGCCCTTAGGATCTTTCTGGCCATAGCATGCCCGTTGGCGTGCGTTCCAAACGAGCCCTCATGGACTTCCTCGATCATGTGGTTCGCCTCTTTGGCATCCACGCACCGCAGGAGTGTCATGTCGTGGTTTCTCTTATATAGTATGCTTCCGCTCATGAAGAAGCCGGCCGCCAATCTTCTCAATGTCCTTTTATCATTGTCGGCAATCTCTGGTGGGTATTCTTTGCTTACGACATATCGCTTGATGTCGAAATACCAAGGCTTACCGTCCCACTCCTCTTCTACTTGGCAACAATGCGCGGGTTTGCCACGACACCAGAATTCAATGTATGGTAGATCCCCGTGCGGCGTTAGCTGGAACATGGATGCCAAAGTGGCAAGCGCATCAGCCATTTGATTTTCCTCGCGGGGAACATGATGGAAGGAGATCTCATCAAAGGTCTTAGCCAATTCCTTGATATAGGCTTTGTAAGGTATCAGCTTGGGATCTCTAGTTTCCCATTCCCCTCTCAGCTGATGGATTACCAACACTGAGTCGCCGTACACCTTGAGTAGTTTGACATTGGAGTCAATCGCTGCCTGGACGGCCAGGGCACATGCTTCATATTCGGCCATGTTGTTGGTGCAGTCGAATCCTAGCCTTCCTGTGAAAGGTACACATTGATTGTCCGGAGAGACCAATACTGCTCCAACGCCATGACCTAGAACATTCGACGCTCCGTCAAACCATACGGTCCATTTGTCCCGATCTTCGTCCAATTTTTCCTCAAACAAGGCCATGATGTCCTCATCCGGGAATTCGGGATGCATGGGCTGATAGTCGTTAAGAGGCTGCTGAGCCAAATAATCTGCCAAGGCGCTTCCTTTTATCGCCTTTTGGGTGACATAAACTATATCAAACTCGGATAGCAGGACTTGCCACCGGGCGATTCGTCCTGTGAGAGCTGGCTTTTCAAAGATGTACTTGACTGGGTCCATCTTGGATATCAACCAGGTAGAATGGCTCAGCATGTACTGCCTTAGGCGATGGGATGCCCATACTAAAGCACAACACGTTCTTTCGAGCAAGGAGTAATTCATTTCACAGGTCGTGAACTTCTTACTTAGGTAGTAAACAGCGCGCTCTTTCTTTCCGGATTCGTCATGTTGCCCCAGCATACACCCCATTGACTCGTCCAAGATTGTCATGTACAAGATGAGAGGCCTTCCAGGTACTGGTGGCATAAGCACAGGGGGATTCATGAGGCACTTCTTGATCCTTCTGAAAGCCTCTTGGCAACCCTCATTCCAGCGGTCAATTTGGTTTTTGCGTAAGAGTTTGAACAACAGCTCACAAATGGAGGTGAGCTGCGATATGAATCTGGCAATATGATTCAAGCGTCCCAGGAAACCTCAGACATGCCTCTCTGTACGGGGTTTCGGCATCTCAAGGATAGCCTTCACCTTTTCAGGGTCTACCTCTATCCCTTTCTGGCTTACAATGAAACCAAGCAATTTCCCTGATTTGACCCCAAAGGTACACTTGGCGGGGTTCAACCTTAATTGATATTTCTTAAGCCTTTCGAACAACTTCCGCAGGTTGACAAGGTGTTCTTCCTCGGATTTAGATTTAGCAATTATGTCGTCCACGTAGACCTCGATCTCTTGGTGCATCATATCATGGAACAAAGCTACCATGGCCCGTTGATAAGTCGCCCTGGCATTCTTGAGTCCAAAGGACATCACCTTGTAACAGAATGTCCCCCACAGGGTGACGAAGGTAGTCTTTTCCATATCCTCTGGCGCCATCTTTATCTGATTGTAACCGGAGAAACCATCCATGAAGGAAAATAAAACGAAATTGGCCGTATTATCTACGAGGATATCGATGTGTGGTAAAGGAAAATTGTCCTTGGGATTGGCCCAATTCAGGTCCCGATAATCCACACACATTCGTACTTTCCCATCCTTCTTAGGGACCGGTACAATGTTGGCAACCCATTCTGGGTACCGAGCGACGGCCAGAAAACCAGCATCAAATTGCTTCTTCACTTCTTCTTTTATCTTCAAGGATGTTTCGGGCTTCATCCTTCTCAGTTTCTGCTTTACCGGGGAACACTCGGGATTTAGAGGTAATCGGTGCTGTACAATGTCAGAACTCAAACCGGGCATATCTTGGTACAACCAAGCAAAGATGTCTTGGTAGTCTCTTAGCAGGTTTATTAATTCTTCATGGATAGGTGCGGTAATACCTGTGCCTATCTTTACTTCCCTTTTTCCACTGCCAATTCCCAATTCTACTAGTTCTGTTTCTTCTTGATGAGGCCCCATTTCTTGGTCCTCATGGGCGACTATCCTTTCTAATTCCGGGGGAAGTCCCACATCCTCGTTCCCTTCATCTACCGTTTGATTTGTTTCTTGCTCGAAGTTGATAGGCGGGTCCCAGGTATTAGTACTTTCGAGGGACTCGTCATCGGATCTGCCGTTTTAAAAATAAAGAAGTAAACATGCAAATGGATGAGAATGGGTAGAGACGTAGGAACAGATGAAGAAAGATCCTTGTATTATAAATTCAAAAACAAAAGACACAAAGCCTTAACAAAAGAAAAACTCTAAAGCTTAGGCCCAACTATAGAGCTTTTAAAACCGTAAAGGTTTACATTATGCTCGTCGCGTAAATGCCGGGGCGTTCTTCCACTCGCCAATTTCCCAGCTGGAAATCAGGAGGGCATGGTCGTACCAAATCCAATGTACTCGGAACATCATCTTCGTATATCGCGACCACTTGACCTTCGTCCCCCAGACCCGCGCTTATAAAGCTCCTACTTATGTGGCAGGGTGGGCTTCCTTCACCTTCTTGTCTCAACCGCGAGCTTTGACTACTGCCCTTCCTTCCTACGATGCTTCTCTTTATATCTGCCTGAGTGGGCTTATAGCCTAACCCATGCTTCCCACGATTTCCTTTGGCATTTATCAGGCTAGTTATGCCGCCGTTGTCTTTGCCTAAACCCATTCCGGGTTCGTAACCATTCCCCAATATAACTCGGGCCATCATTACTGCTGCATCAGACAGGCAAGCTTGCCCAGAGAAGGAATCCACGGAGGAAATGCTTACCACCTCGAAAGGCTGGAAAGCGGTTTCTAATGACTCCTCTGCGGCCTCCACATAAGGCATAGAGGATGGGCAGCTCACCAAGATGTCTTCCTCGCTTGATACGAAGACCAGATGCCCTTCCACTACGAATTTCAACTTTTGGTGGAGTGTAGAGGGAACAACTCCCACTGAGTGGATCCACGGACGGCCCAACAGACAGATGTAGGGGGGGTTAATATCCATTATTTGGAAGGTAACTTGACAGGTGTGAGGGCCTATCTGTACTGGGAGATCGATCTCTCCCCTAACCTCTCGGCGGGTGCCGTCGAAGGCACGAACCACCATTGAACTCGGCTTTAGGTGGGAAGCATTGAATGGTAATTTCTCCAAAGTGCTCTTAGGCATCACGTTTAAACTGGAACCATTATCGATGAGCACCTTGGCTACGATATGGTCCATACACTTGACTGATACGTGCAAAGCTTTATTATGCCCTCTCCCCTCGGCGGGGATTTCTTCTTCGGCGATGGCGAGATAGTTGCTGGCAGTGATATTATTGACCAGCCCTCCGAAACCTTCTACTGAGATATCTTGGGCCATGTGGGCCTCGTTCAGAACTTTTACTAGCAGAGCCCGATGAGGCTCGGAGCTCATGAGTAACTCCAACAGCGAGACCCTGGCCGGGGTTTTGTTGAGCTGCTCGATAACCTTGAATTCGCTCTGCTGAATTATACGGAGGAACTCGCTGGCTTCCTCTAGCGACACCTCCTTTTTACCATCCTTTTTCACCGGAAGACCTTTTGCCGGAATATCTTTATTCGAAGCGAGGGGTATTTCATCATCTTGTTCCTCCACCACTTTTGCTTTCCCCTTGACGTTCGCAGGTTGGACTGGTAGGTCCGGGGGTGCAAACACACGACCGCTACGGGTCACACCACTCAGTCCCATGATATTTGTTACCTTAGCCGACAACGAGCTGACGTCGGTGGCTTCTTCTTCCTTTCCCCTCGGAGGTGTATATCTCCATGGGACTGCGTGGCTATTTTGGTACGGGAAAGGGACAGGTTTAGCTGCCAAGGGGTGTCCGGGCTTTTGCGAAGCTGTGCCCTTGGTGAAGTATATCACCAAGGGTTTGGGCTTCGCAACAGTGCTCCCATCCGTGGACTGCATGCATATGTGCTGCTCCTCTCTTCCTTCACTGCCAACTTCCAATCGACCTTGATCTATCATCCGCTGTAACAATTCCTCTACTCCCAAACATGTTTCCATGTCATGCAGCTCGCCGGAATGCAGCAAACAGGAATCTTCCTTACGCCCACTATAGGGAATCACACCTCCCTTTTGTAGGGCCTCAAAGATAAACCTCCTAGGGGTTGCCACATCCCATAAAGGTTTAGACCTGCGCGGCCTATCGGACTCAACGACATTAACCGCTCCCCCTCCATGATTGGCGAGCGGGTTGGTTTTCACATTGGGCCGATCCTCTTGGAAAGTCAGCCATCCAGCATCTATCAAATGTTGGACCTTGTGTTTAAAGGCCAAGCATTTTTCAATGGAATGCCCCGGGGCACCCCCATGGTACTTGCAAGTTGCGTTAGGGTCGTACCACTTTGGGAAAGGGGGTTGGAAGACCTTTCCGGGAGTTACCACGGCCAAATGGTTGGCGATGAGGGACGACAAGAGGTCTTCATACGTCATTGGGAGTGGGGTGAATTCTTGAAATGGCCTCGGAGGGAAGTTCCTTATTGCGTTGGAATTGCCGGCTGGGCGAGTTGTGTTCGGAGTTTGAACTTAGGGAGCTTCCCTCTGGGTGGGTGCCTTAGGCTGCACAGGTGCTGAACTAGAGGCGTTCCCGGTGTGAGCTGAGAAGCTCGGGTGATGTTGCGCGTACTGATGGGTACCATGAGGCGGCTGCGGGGGTTTGACCCATGCGGGCGTTGAAGAGACAGCATGGGCATCTCCTTCATTCCTTTTTGCCCCCGTTGTCCCGATTCTTTTGGCATTCGCACTCGTGGAGGAAACGTAATCGAACTTTCCTCTTTTCAATCCTACCTCGATTCTTTCCCTGACGAACACTAGGTCCGCGAAGCTGGACGACATGTAACCTACTAGCTTCTCATAGTAGAACACTGGCAAATTGTCTACCATCATAGTGATCATCTCTCTCTTGACCATGGGAGGAGCCACTTGTGCTGTCAGGTCTCTTCACCGCTGTGCGTATTCTTTAAAGGTTTCGCCCTCTTTCTTGAACATATTCTGCAGCTGAGTGCGATCGGGAGCCATATCGGAATTATACTGATATTGCCTTACGAAGGCAGTAATCAGATCCTTCCAAGTACGGAAACGGGAAGCTTCCAGATTAGTGTACCAAACCACTGCAGCTCCGGCCAAGCTATCTTGAAAAAAGTGTATTAATAGCTTCTCATCCTTAGAGTGTGCGCCCATCTTGCGACAGTACATCTTGAGATGGTTCTTGGGACAACTTGTCCCTTTATACTTGTCGAAGTCCGGTACTTTGAACTTCGGAGGGATAACAACATCGGGTACTAAGCAGAGATCCGTCATGTCTACGAACGGATAGTCACCAAATCCTTCCATAGCCCTCAGTCTCTCCTCGAGGAGATTGAGCTTCCTCTTTTCTTCAGTTGCCGGGGGCGGTCCTTCCATGGACAAAACTATTGGTTGTGTCGTGATGTTGGGCTGAGGCAACGTGCTGGGTGTCGCCCCTTCGGGGATCGGGGGATAGAACTCGACATCCCTTCGAGCATAGTCTTGAGGGTCTTCGTGGACCTCGTCAGGCTGTTGAGGAGGCTCTCTTTCAAGGATGGGAGAAGCAATATGGCCCGCATCGTCTTGCAAGACGGGTTGTGAGTAGTTGGGCGGCAATCCATAAGGGTAAGCCGCTCGGTTGTATCCCAGATGAGGGTTGCCGTCATGCCCCAGCGTGTTCCTTCCCCGTCCTACTATGTTTGAGGGAGGATGGCGTGCGGTAGCCAAGAGAGTTGGGTCTGCTTCGGCAGCCGAACTGACAGCGGCAGCGGTGGCCACGTTTTTCTCCATGAGCTGCCTCATTCCTAACATGGCCTCCATCATGGAAGCCATCTGTTCTTTCAGAGCCGACATGTCGGCTTTCATCTGTTCCTGTGTCTCCTCTTGATCACCCATCGTTCTAGATTTGGATCTGGTGCGATAGGGATGCCTTGTGGCGCGTTTAGTTATGGTGTTTTTCCCTAAAAAACCAAACGTGAGGAGTGGGTAAAGAAAGAAAGAATGCATGCTAGAGATAAAATGCAGAAGTGATTTGATTCGCACAAGCTTTTTGGAGTAGAAATATGGGACCAACTCATTTTATTTCAGAAAGTCGTATCTAGTCAAGATCTGAGAGACCATACAAGTTTCCTAGTGGTTTCTAATTATATGGGCCATTAAGTCTATCATATGCTGACAATAGCCGAGAAGCCCATGAATTTCTTCGGGGGCGGAGCAGGTGTCCGCCATTGCCTTGGCCTTGGCTAACAATCGGGGAAGTTCTTGACTCCCGTTCAAGGTAAGAGCAAACCGATCCATCCACATGGTTGCCTCTTGGTGTAAAGAGTCGATCACCCTTCCTCTAGCCTCTTTTTCCGCGTATACTTGGGCATACTCGTCCGCGACCCTATGCTCGTGGGCCGTGGCTAGACTTAACTCTTCTTGGTACTTGGCGATGATAGCTAGCATGTTGGTCTCCGTCTCACATAAGCGCTGAGACAAGCTCCTTTTGAACCTTGAACAGGCAACTAACTCCTCTTTCAAGACCATGCTATGTGCTTGCGACTGGTCCCTCTCTTCCCTTCGCAGCTTGAGTTCACTGTTGCTACCCCACAGAGCTCCGCGAAATTTGTTACGGCCATACTCTTCCTTGCGAGCCCTCTTGGTCTCTTGTTCAAGGGCTCTTGCGGTAGTTGCATTCTCTTCCCGTAATTCGGCACACTCCTTCCGGATGTGTGTAGCGGCTAACTTGAACTTCTCCTTGGCAAGTTTTGCCTTTCCTAACTCGTTTTTGAGAGCTTAGACTTCTTCGTCTTCTTCCGGTGCTTCGAAACTGTCTTCGCTGACGAATTTTAACTTGGCGAGCCAATCTAAACCTCGTATATGAACTTTCAGCCATTCATGATAACCACCAATGATGCCATTACGAATGCCCCTAAGTTCTTGATATTTCCTTAACGGGGTTTCCCATGCCTTATGGATTCTTTGTATAGCCTTGAAATTTTGCGCGCCGAAATCTCTCACAAGGAAAGGAGACATGCTTTCTTCCATCGGTGCTCCCCTCATAGGGTACCCTAGTTGTCTTATAGCGAGCACGGGATTGTAGTTAATACAACCCCTCGTTCCTATCAGCGGAATGTTTGGGTACCCTCCACATGAGAAAAGGACTCCCTCCTTTCCTTCCTTCCATCGGGGGAACCAACTGATTGTTCTACCTCCTATCCCGGCCAAGAGCTGGTCCCAATCTATTCTTCTCTTTTCAGCACACGAGCGATGGCTTTGGAGCGGACATGGATGCCTCGTGTCTTGCTGGAACAGGTGTGAAACCAACCAAACACAGAGAGCGGGCAAGCAACAGATGATCCGTGCGCTACTCTTCTCGCACCTTCGGTCAAATGTGTTAAATAAATCTACCAAGACAGCTACCACCGGGCTTTCCTTGCTATGGTGGTATGCAAGGAAAGCGTCGATGGCGGCTAGGTCCACCAAACCATCCACGTTTGGAAAGAGGACGACCCCAAAGATTAGCAATGCTAACACATCCATAAACGGGACCCAATCTTCTTGATTTGCCATATCCCTCGCCTTGTCTTCTAGGTACTTCCGTGGTAGGCCCGCTATGCCGTTTCGAGTTTGTTTTACGCGGTCCAAACCTCTTGCTGAATCTTTGACCACAGTTGCAATTCTGCTCAAAGAGGGGAGACACCCGGAGAAAAGATATGGTTTTCTTCCCCCGAGAGGACATCCTAGAATCTTCTCAAATTCTTCAATGGTCGGTACCAATTGGAAGTCTCCGAACGTGAAGCATCTCAAAGGCTGGTCGTAGTATTGGGTGAGTGACGCAATGGCCTCTATGGATACCTCTGCTATGGTCAAATCTAAGATCTTTCCGTAAGTCTTGCGGAAGGCTTGCATTTGGAGAGGTTCCATCAACCGCCCTAATTCCTTGATGCTGGTGGTATCTAGGCCTTTAACCTTGACTTGGTAAAACCTCTTGCCGGTTTGATTTGTCCCCATTGTAACATCCTGGAAATTTCTACCCGGAATTTTTGAAAAAAGATGTATTTTGAATGATTATATATAAGTATTATTCAGTGTATATGCCTATATGTTCTTGGTAGAAGTAGGAATAGCGGGGGGCAAGATATGCGGGTTAGGCTAATTAAGGGAGAGAAATCCATAACTGGGAGGTTATGGGTTAATTCCTAATTAATTAGTTAAAAATCATCGTTTTGCGTGCGACTTAAAATTTAACGAAACCAACCTCTAAACCACGCTCGGGGTTTTATTCTGAGCGTTTTGATATATATATTGCTTGCTTTCGAAAACTGGCCCCGGCGGACGCAGAGAAACGCGAGAAACTGGAATCAGAGAAACGGCACGCAAACCGAGGCAGGATTTTAGCGTTTCAAAGGTCAGATTTTTCTCACTTTTGTGACTGAGTATGGGTCACAGTCAAAAAGAGAAAGTGGGCCCTTTTGCTCCAATCAAATAGGGACATGTGGCAGAGCTTGAATAAAATAATAGAAAAAGAGGAAAACCTTTTATTTAAAACCAAAAAGCTTTTCTCTCTCTTCACTCAGCCCTCACTTTTTTTCAGACAGCTTTCTCTCTCCCTCACGTTGCCTTTCTTCCTCCCTCATTCTCCATTAAAGCTCCATACAAAGCTTCAACCTTTAGTGCCCGTTTCTGCCCCAAATCATGAAAGAAGAGCATTTTCGGGATCGTGAAGTGCGTGGCTACGAGTGGGACTTCGAAAATTCAGGTTTGGGTGGACTTCTTTCTCTCTTAAATTTCGTGGGTATGGGGTTTTGGGGAGATATGATGGGTAATCTTGCTAGGGTTCTGCTGTGTGATGATTATTTGTGAAGACATTTGTTGAAAGCTTGTTGAAATTGCCATGTTTGGATGAGTTAAACATACCCATTCTGTTTTAGGGTTTTTGTGATGATGTTTGTGATGTTTATATGCTGAAATTGCTGATGGAAATCAGTTAGAGACGAAGGGTAGAACTAACCTAAGGTTAGAAAGTGAGAATGTGATGTTATGAGTGGAAAAAGAGTGAGACTTTGAGAGTTGGAAGGCTAAGTCTGAATTCTGTGGTAAATGGAGGTTAAAGTGAGTTAATACTAGCTTGAAATGTCATTTAGGACATGTGAGAAAGGTTAGGCTGAGCTAGAGAGAAAAACAAATGACCAAAGTGAACCAAGAGCCATTTCTAGGGCAAAATTGGGTGTTGAAGAGTCAAATTTTGATTTGGTGCAATTTTAGGTGTAAATCCAGTTTGGGCAAGTTTAGATTGATGTTATGGACTTGTGTGAGGTGAGAGTTTGCTTCAAATTTACCTCATTCTAAATTTCACTTTTCAAACCTAGAAAACCCATTGAATTGAGGGGTTTTGGACACCTAGATTCTGTGTTGCTGTGTTTTGAAGCTTGATTTTGGGTTAGACATGATTGATACATGAATTGGGACTTGTAGGAATTGATTTGGGCAAGATTGGATGAGGGGAAGTGTGGTTTTCGAAATATGCTCTTTGTGCAGATTTTGCTGTAAAATTGTGCAGCAGAATTCTGCACAAGTGCAGAAAAAATCCATGTATTTGCTGGTTGTGGAAAGAGTAATGTAGAATGAGTTCTGGATGTTTGCTAGTAGATCCCAACGGTCAAAATGTAGGCTTATGCACTATAGACTTCCAGTAAAATTTTGGAGTCGATCCAACGGTT